>NC_056742.1:351059363-351126863 GCF_019279795.1 Protopterus annectens
TTTGTCCCTAGGGAATGGAGGACTGCAACAGTCATCCCTCTACAAAAAGGCTGGCCATCAACAGACTCAGGGAACTACAGACACATAAGTGTGACTAGTCTTATGTGCAAGGCCATGGAAAGAGTTATCGTGGACCTGATAAACAAAGACATAGGAAATTTTCAAACACTGGACCCATCTCAGTTTGGTTTCATGAGAAGCAGGTCAGGCCTACTAAACTTGGTGGACTTCTTCAAAAAGGTAACTGGAGCCATGGACAAGGACAAAATGGTACATACTGCCTACCTTGACCTGACAAAGGCATTTGACACCAAAGCTCACTCAGGTACTATAGACAAACTCACAAATTTAGGCATAAATCCTTATGTCACCTGAGGGATAGCAAAATGGCTGACAGATAGGACACATGAAATTAGGGTGGGGAAATCCACCTACACCAAGAGGTGTGTTACTAGTGGTGTCCCACAGGGCTCAGTATTGGGACCTCTCCTGTTCGGTATAAACTTCTCTGAAGTTGAGGCAAACATACCTTTCAACCTCTTAGAGCAAGAAATCTGGACCAAGCCATAAATAAAAGTGGAACAAAGGCCCAAAAGTAAGGACAATTTTAAATATTGCTCCTACAAACTTAGAAGGTTGATAGAATAACAGGTTTTGCATTAGCATGATTTTTCTGAAGAGTATGGAGTCTGAAAATCAAATGTCTGTTATTATTTTCTAAGTTGAATTGTTAATGATTTTCCATTAATTTGCCAGAAAACCAAAATTTTATAAAAAATAGACCAAAAATATGAAGCAAAAATCTGGACATTCTGTGAAAATCTGTACAGTTGAGAGGTATGGAGGCAAATGTAGAGGGCCTTCGGCTGACCAGAATTCCTGATGACTGCAAGTTGGGTGCAATCACTGAATGTCCCAAAGAAGTAGATATCCTCCAGGAGGATCTAACACAGACAAATAACTGGTGCCACAACCATGGCCTAAAACTCAGTACAAAAAATTTATAATTATACCCTTTGGAAAGATGACCAGCCCTACAAATTACAACATTGATAACAATCCTGTAAGCAGATCTAGTGGTAAGGGACTTGGGAGCTCAGACTGACAGTAACTTGAACTTTTTATCACCATCTGTCCATGTTAGTTGGAAAATCCTTCTGTACTGTGCAACTTATAAACGCAGGAATGGCATCCAAATCTAAGGAGATCATACTTTCACTATACTTATCCCTTGTTACACCAGTAACTGAGTAAAGCGCATCCTTTGTGTGTACCTGACCAGGCATTTGCAACAGCTAGAGTGGCCACAGAGGTTCTTTACTAAAAGAATATGGCCTGTAAATAATGCCTAACCTAGAAGACATTTCTCTGATCCAGGTCTGATGCATCTAACACACATTCACAAAACAAAGAGCACTAGAATTACCCAATCTAAGGAACTAAACATCATCTGTGACATAAACAAAACACACTGGAAGGACAGGTATATGTCTCAGAGATTACCCTTTCTCTGGAACAGACTCCTCATTCAGCTGAAACCAAGCTCTTCCCTAAGCCTATTCAAACATAATTTGGAGCAATGGATGGGAAATCGTAAACTCGCCCCTGGCTTGTCACCTGTGGCTTTTATGGACAGGGGCAGTTTGCAGATGCCCTAAGTCATAGGCATATACCAAAACCATTCTAGCATGTGGGTATTGATAGATGGTAAAATTGGGGCATGAATGGCTAGGCTTAAAAAGGGTCTAGGGCTGTTAACCTAGTGCCCTCTTATGATAATAAGGTGCTGCTCAGAAAGTTAAATTGTGGCGCATGTGGTGACAAGATATACAGCAGGGAGAAAGGACTGAGGTCAGCAAAGCAAGAAAAGAAAATAGAAGAAGTGAAAGGATGACAAGGGCAGTTTTAGTAAATGTACTTTTACAGTTACTGCACATAAATATTTACAGGATATTTGAGACAACATTTAAAAAGATTGAAAAGGGAAATGTACAGGATTATTAGTTAACACTTTAACAAATATAGATAAAGATTTACAGAAGCAAGTAAATACAGTAATATATATTTATAAAGTAACTACAGAAATACATCCCTGTTCAGGGACCTCAGGGGGGAATGTAAGATCAGGTTTCACTTAAATGTAGTTTGTTAAACATAAATAGAGTATGCTCTTTACATAGTTCTAGAAATGCAGCCATATTAAAACAGACCTATAGCTTCATTTTATATTTTAAATTTTACATGCGGTTTCAATGAATGCAGTTTCAATAGAAAGGAATGTTTCAGTATAAATTAAGAGTCTTCAGTAAAAAATGCTGATAAGAATAAAATGTGCTAACAGAATGTGCAGTACATTGAGTACAAACAGATCTTGTTTAGATGGTATGAGGCTTGGGAACCAAGGTTAAACAGGCATGTAGAGCTCGTAGGAAATTTACAGGATTTTGCAATTACAGTAAACTCTCAGTTAACTGGCACCCATGGGGATTGGTAGATGCTGGATAACTGTAGTTTCTGGTTGCTTGAGAGTTACTATTAAAAATAGGCCTGACTAATACTGTACCCAGGGTTGCCAGACATCCCTATTTCAGCAAGATTGTCCTGAGTTTAACACAGAAATCCCGAGTCCCATTGTAGGCTGTAAAAATCCCGATGCGATTTAATATTGACAGCTCCGTTGGGTTCCTCCAGTTCCACCATTCCGATCCTACTCCAAGACGAGGGTGAGTGACTTCCTGTATGTTGCCTGGCTGTGCGCTTGCCTTGTACATACATACGTACCCTTTTTGTCATAATTTCTCATTGTGCTGTGCATGGGTGGGCGTGATAAGGCTGCATGTTCCTTCTGCTCTGCTGTGTTATGCTACAGCTACTAATAACTAGCTCAGACAGACTGCTTAGTGACTGTACGCATAAAGAGTGAGTCTAGACGATGTGAAGGAGTGAAGTTTGAATTGAGGTTTGTTTCTAAAGTTTCTGACTGCCTGAGCGACTGTCTGACGATTCCGAGTTTCCACCTCTCTGAGTGACGACTCCACTGTGCTGACTGCTGTCCAACTTTGTTTTTCAAATTTCAGCCTGAGCCTGAGCAAACTAACAAAGTACGATGACACCTGGATGAAAAAAGAAAGGTATGGCTATTAGAATTGGAAATATGTAGCTTATAAATTATAATGAAGGGGCAGTTAAAACTGAATGTGTTTGTATTATAATGTACCCTGCTGCTGCAGAGCTTAGTTCAAGTGGTTAGGATAAGGAATATCTTTTTAGAGGTGGTTTGTAACTTTGGAAGAATTTTTCTTTTTTATGCTTAGGCTAATGTAATGATAGGAATAGCCATTCTTTTAGTAATGGATTTTCTGGTTGCAACTTGCAACTTGTAGCAGGAGGTGACTGAAAGGAGGAAATTTTCCAAACCCAGAAAATAGGGTCTTGATTTGAAGCAATAATGCATGCTACTGTGCTTGCCTTGCAATTTGCATACACCTGGAGTTTTTAAAAAGAGGAAAAGAAAAAAGTCAGCTTAGTCAACTAGGCTCTATTTACCACATTTACACCTCTGAGGAGTGTACTTAAATGGAGAGCAAGGGAATTATGCTATGATAGGTCATCCCACTGTTTTAATATTAGAAGAAATTGCAGTGTTCTAGAGGGAGACTGGGCTGCTTGAGGAAGCAGTGAAAAGCCATTATCTACTGCCTTAGGTGATAATGTGCACGATACAACCTGAAATAAAGTAAAAAAGCTGTGGATTGACTCACTGATGGAGTGTGTGTTTAACTGTGTGTGTGCATATATGTGTTTTTATTTTAATAAATTTGTGTTTTAATTCTTATTGTTATTATCAGTAAATCTTTTTCTTTACGGTCGGAGTTGGACTAAGGTTGTTTTGTATAATAAAGCTGCTACCAGTGATCCAAAATATATTACTTTTGTTATTTATATATTAGAATATTCATTTGATGACAACCAGACACATGAAATTTACACTGTCAGAAGAGAGTCAGTAAAAATTTACACTGTCAGAAGAGAGTCAGTAAAGTTGCAGTAGTTGGTAGTTATCTGTTTGTGAGTGGTGCTGTGTGAGCATGTGTGTGTGTGTGTGTGTGTGTGTGTGTGTGTGTGTGTGTGTGTGTGTGTGTGTGCTCATGTGCACTTAGATGTGGAGACACACAGGTGGGGCTGCAGTGGGATGGCTATGTGTCTGACAAAAGCTGATACATATGTATATGTATGTATCAATGTAGCTTTTTATCTTTTATTTATTTATTTGATTGCAATTAGAGATCTCAAATGTACCCATTTATAAAATGACTGTAACTGATGGGCAAATCTACTGTATGTGGTCTGCACGTTTGCAGTGGGCTGCGCACTGTATGCATTTGACAAAAATAAACTGAAGTACATTATTGTGGCAATAAATGACAGTTCTTCATTCATTCATTCATTCATTTAATCATAAATTGACATCTAAAGTCTACTTATGCAATAAAATGGCTGTAAGTTTGAGTCAGGGTCAGGGACCAGGGTCCAAACCAAGTCCTCCAACAGCACTATCTAACCAATGCTTCATATCCCTGCCCAAGTATCTGACACACACACACACACTCTTTGAAATGTAATTTGCACACACACACACACACACACACACACACACACACACACACACACACACACACACACACACACACACACCTGGGAAAGGCTGGCTCAGGTTTATTAGCTATGCCCTCTTTTGCCCGGACTGTAAGGTAGTTATCACTGCCACCAAAGTGATTTAATTTCAGATATATAAATAAAATAAATAAATAAATCTTTGGATGTACAAAACTGATATGTATTTTTTTACACTTGATCTCAGTGCTATTTAACAGTTATTTGCTGCATTTACTGATTTTGTTGAATTTATTACTGTTTTTCAGCTTGCAGTTGTTAAAGAAGTGCCATCTATTTATTACTGTACTGCCCTTAGGTTGTTTTAACAGTATTCTGATACTTCCTAACCTCCTCTGATATTGCAAAAGCTGTTCTGAATTTGCCAAATTATTTCTAAGTTTTGCAAAGTTTTTCTATGTAGACGTCTGTGAACTTATTTCTAAGGATCAAGATACTGCAGGAGTTCTGCCTTTGTTGTAAAGCATCTGGTACTACACGAGTTCAAAACTAGTTTGTTTTACATTAAGAAACATTGAATAGCGACTATTACAGTTTAACTACACTAAAAAGTAAAATGAACTTGGACTCTGTCTCTGTGATTAGTGGTGTTATTTTACAACTTTTTTGTTGAGTTTACAACACCCAGCCTGGTATTTGTTGCTTGTTCATAGTCGATTTCTACATTCTATTAAAAATATCTTAACATGTAAAAACTTTTCATCGTTATATAGATGAGTACTTCCGAAGATGTTGATAATACTCCTTCAAAGAAAATAAAAAGGCTTGTGAAATTTAACACTGATTGGATGAAAAATTATTCCTGGTTATGAGAAGGATGAGAAGGATATACTGTATGCTCGAAGTATATGTCGTTTTCAATTGGACATGGTGGCGAAAATGACATCAAACAACATATAAAGTCTACTGCGCACACCAACAATATTTCAGCAGCTTCAGCGTCCACCAAAATAACAACATTTTTCATGACAAAAAATTCAAAGGAAGAAGATGATATTATTGCTGCAGAAACAGCTTTTTGTTTTCACACTGTGAAGCAATCACACAGTTACATTTCCAGTGACTGTGCAGGATTGCTCTTTTCTTGTTTGTTCCCAGATTCAACAATATCAAAAAAAATTGTTGTGGTAGAACTAAAGCAACAAAAATTATTACACACATGCTTGCACCTGAATCAAAAAGAATTATTTTGAAAGAATTGCAAGATGACCAGACATTTTCTGTAAGTATCGACACCTCAAACAAAGGCAATATAAAAGCCTTCCCATTAATTGTACGGTATTTTCACAAAGAACAGAGCATTCAAACAAAATTATTAACCTTCTACTCACTGGAAAGCAAGACATCAGTTAGTATAGCAGATTCTATAACAACGGCTTTAAAAGATAATTTAAAAATACAAAATGTAACAGCTTTCTGCTTACAATGCTAACGTCAATTTTGGTAAAAAACAAAACGTCTTTACAGAATTAAAAGACCTTAATTTAAATATAATTGGAACTGGGTGTAATTGTCACATACTATACAATACTGCTAAAAAAGCTGCACAAACTTTAACTTTTGATATAGAGTCAATCGTTATAAAAAATTATAATGAATTTACTTCATCAACAAAAAGAGTCGTACAACTAAAAGAATTATTTGAATGGCTAGAAGTAGAGTGGTCTGAAATGTTATGCCATGTGCTGACTCGATGGCTCACTTTGATGCCCGCAATTGAGCAGATAATAAAATGTTTTCAGCCAATACGATTGTACTTTTTGAGTCAAAAATCCAAATCTGAAATTCTTGAATTGTTTTTCAGTGATTAATTGGCATTAGCACACCTGGGGTTTGTTGCAAATGCATGCACTATTATTCAGAATGCGTTAACAAAACAAGCAATGATGTTTTAATAATTGATGTTTTTGAAATAAAGAAAGGTGTATTGCAGTCACTCAATCAAAAAAAAGATTATGCCTTTTATGGAAGCATTGCTAGAACAATCTTACTACAATGCAGTGACGACACCAAAAAAACCCATTTCAAAAATGACGCACAGAAATTTTTTGGCACAGCGATATAATACCTACAGAAATGGTTTGACTTTGAAAGTAACAAATTTCAATGCATTAATGTCTTGTCCTTATAACCAAATGGAAAAATCGAATTTCCGTCAATTGAAGAATTAACAAAATTATTTAATATTACTTGCAATACTGACCTTCTATATGAAGATGTCTATTTATTAAACAAGTTTGTACTGAATATGACTAAAGCAAATGAGAAAAAAACAATAGATGAGAAATGGATAATATTTTTTAAAGATCATTCTGCTTGCAATAATTTGTACAAAACCGTGGCCCACATACTCTCAGTTCCACATTCCAATGCAATTTGTAAGAATATTTAGTCTAATGAGTGCAGCCTGGAGAAAGGAGAGAAACACATTATTGTTACAGACTGTGGAAGCTGAATTAATGGTCAAACAAAATTTTAATTACACTTGTAAAGACTTTTTATCGACTAAAGAGGGTGAAAATATTTTGAAACAAGATAAAAGCCATGAAAAATACTTGTAATAAAACTGTTGTTATTATATAACTTTATAACTTTGTGGATTTAAATCAAAATATTCATTCAAAGGTGTACGACTGTCTTGCTGTTATTGTTGTCATTATTATTGTGTGAGTATTCTGTATATCTAGTTATTTGCATATATAGGGTTTGATTATACATGTTTATAATTAGAATTTAACTACAATGTTTAGAAGGTATCTAATCAATATGTGACTGTTTGTAATGCAAAATAACTGTGATTTCTGCGAATGTTCAAAGTGTACTACTGTACTATTGTTATTATTATTGTTATTTTGTGACTATTATGTATTAACTGAACTGGAAGTTAGTCAGTGTTTGCTGAATTTTGTTATTTGCTAGTAATTACAGGTGTGGGGGTAGCCACATTCTTTGATTTCCTGTCCTTGCCTATTTAAGTGGTACAGTGTGAAATATTTTCTGCTTAAAAACCTTAGCTTTGGCCGGCTAAGAACTTGCTGTATTCAACTGAACGTATAAGAGAATTTAAGTACCTTTATCTGCACTTTTTTTTCAAAAAAATACAGTATTTAAATTGATTTTAACTGTGTTGCAGGAATATTAACAGAACTGGAAGTTAGTCAGTGTTTGCTGAATTTTGTTATTTGCTAGTAATTACAGGTGTGGGGGTAGCCACATTCTTTGATTTCCTCTCCTTGCCTATTTAAGTGGTACAGTGTGAAATATTTTCTGCTTAAAAACCTCAGCTTTGGCCGGCTAAGAACTTGCTGTATTCAACTGGACGTATAAGAGAATTTAAGTACCTTTATCTGCACCTTTTTTCAAAAAAATACAGTATTTAAATTGATTTTAACTGTGTTGCAGGAATATTAACTGAACTGGAAGTTAGTCAGTGTTTGCTGAATTTTGTTATTTGCTAGTAATTACAGGTGTGGGGGTAGCCACATTCTTTGCTTTCCTGTCCTTGCCTATTTAAGTGGTACAGTGTGAACTATTTTCTGCTTAAAACCTCAGCTTTGGCCGGCTAAGAACTTGCTGTATTCAACTGGACGTATAAGAGAATTTAAGTACCTTTATCTGCACCTTTTTTCAAAAAAATACAGTATTTAAATTGATTTTAACTGTGTTGCAGGAATATTAACTGAACTGGAAGTTAGTCAGTGTTTGCTGAATTTTGTTATTTGCTAGTAATTACAGGTGTGGGGGTAGCCACATTCTTTGATTTACTGTCCTTGCCTATTTAAGTGGTACAGTGTGAAATATTTTCTGCTTAAAAACCTCAGCTTTGGCGGGCTAAGAACTTGCTGTATTCAACTGGATGTATAAGAGAATTTAAGTACCTTTATCTGCACTTTTATTTCAAAAAAATACAGTATTTAAACTGATTTTAACTGTGTTGCAGGAATATTAACTGAACTGGAAGTTAGTCAGTGTTTGCTGAATTTTGTTATTTGCTAGTAATTACAGGTGTGGGGGTAGCCACATTCTTTGATTTCCTGTCCTTGCCTATTTAAGTGGTACAGTGTGAAATATTTTCTGCTTAAAAACCTCAGCTTTGGCCGGCTAAGAACTTGGTGTATTCAACTGGACATATAAGAGAATTTAAGTACCTTTATCTGCACCTTTTTCAAAAAATACAGTATTTAAATTGATTTTAACTGTGTTGCAGGAATATTAACTGAACTGGAAGTTAGTCAGTGTTTGCTGAATTTTGTTATTTGCTAGTAATTACAGGTGTGGGGTAGCCACATTCTTTGATTTCCTGTCCTTGCCTATTTAACTGGTACAGTGTGAAATATTTTCTGCTTAAAAACCTCAGCTTTGGCCAGCTAAGAACTTGCTGTATTCAACTGGATGTATAAGAGAATTTAAGTACCTTTATCTGCACCTTTTTTTTTCAAAAAATACAGTATTTAAATTGATTTTAACTGTGTTGCAGGAATATTAACTGAACTGGAAGTTAGTCAGTGTTTACTGAATTTTGTTATTTGCTAGTAATTACAGGTGTGGGGGTAGCCACATTCTTTGATTTCCTGTCCTTGCCTATTTAAGTGGTACAGTGTGAAATATTTTCTGCTCAAAAACCTCAGCTTTGGCCAGCTAAGAACTTGCTGTATTCAACTGGATGTATAAGAGAATTTAAGTACCTTTATCTGCACCTTTTTTTTCAAATAAATATAGTATTTAAAGTGATTTTAACTGTGTTGCAGGAATATTAACTGAACTAGAAGTTAGTCAGTGTTTGCTGAATTTTGTTATTTGCTAGTAATTACAGGTGTGGGGGTAGCCACATTCTTTGATTTCCTGTCCTTGCCTATTTAAGTGGTACAGTGTGAAATATTTTCTGCTTAAAAACCTCAGCTTTGGCCGGCTAAGAACTTGCTGTATTCAACTGGACGTATAAGAGAATTTAAGTACCTTTATCTGCACCTTTTTTTAAAAAAAATACAGTATTTAAATTGATTTTAACTGTGTTGCAGGAATATTAACTGAACTGGAAGTTAGTCAGTGTTTGCTGAATTTTGTTATTTGCTAGTAATTACAGGTGTGGGTAGCCACATTCTTTGATTTCCTGTCCTTGCCTATTTAAGTGGTACAGTGTGAAATATTTTCTGCTTAAAAACCTCAGCTTTGGCCGGCTAAGAACTTGCTGTATTCAACTGGACGTATAAGAGAATTTAAGTACCTTTATCTGCACCTTTTTTCAAAAAAATACAGTATTTAAATTGATTTTAACTGTGTTGCAGGAATATTAACTGAACTGGAAGTTAGTCAGTGTTTGCTGTATTTTGTTATTTGCTAGTAATTACAGGTGTGGGGGTAGCCACATTCTTTGATTTCCTGTCCTTGCCTATTTAAGTGGTACAGTGTGAAATGTTTTCTGCTTAAATACCTCAGCTTTGGCCGGCTAAGAACTTGCTGTATTCAACTGGACGTACAAGAGAGTTTAAGTACCTTTATCTGCACCTCTTTTTTCAATCAAATACAGTATTTAAATTGATTTTAACTGTGTTGCAGGAATATTAACTGAACTGGAAGTTTTGACTCTGCTCTTCAGTTAGTCCCACCCACCCTCCGTGTTTTTGTTTTGGTGTTAATCTCAGTGGCCTTGAAGCTGCCCGCCCCTCTTGTAAATTTGTGCTTGGATACTCCTTCTGGGCCCATCTCATTTGCTCACTCAACTGAGTGCAGTGAGATCATATTCTGATTTCAGGCACTCCTATTGTGTACAAAGAGAGCATCTGGGAAACAGAAAAAAAAATTAAGCTTGTTTCCTGCCTTTCCTGTTAAGTGGTATAGACTATTTGTAGGCTTCTGAGTCCCCAAGCCCTTCTATGTTGGAGGGAAGCCTTCTAGCTTAGTTTTTTTTTCTTATAACTAGCCAGTTTTCTTGTTTCAGCACTCAAATCTGTTTCTTTGATCTCAGCACTTGTTCAGAAAAAAAAAATTTCACCTGCTTTTACTGTACTTGTGTTTCTACCTACTTTATTTTACTTTTGCATCATCTTAAAAGTACTCAATTGTATTTATTACTGCTTGGTGTAACTCATTCTAAGCCTTTTGGTTTAAACACTTGGGCTTCGGACCAGTTGTTTTGCACTGAGAGGGTTTGTGGTCTGCACTGTAGTGGCAGAACAGGTAGCTTACATCCTTCTAGGTTGGGAACTGCTGATTGAGGGCTCAGTGTCTGTTATTCTAAAAGTGTATTAATTCTGGTTTAAGCACTTGGGCTTTCAGCCCAGTTACTTTACATTAAGAGGGTTCGTGGTCTGCACTCTTGTGGGAGGAGAGGCTGGACTCTGCCCTTCTGAGCTGGGAATTTCTGGTTAAAGGCTTATAGTGCATGCATATCTGAACTGCTTCTTACTGAAGTTGGTGCGCCTTGTTTGCTGTGGCATAGACTGGATTCGGGCCTTCTGGATCTAGCTTTGTTTGTGTAACTTGAGCACTAATCCAGGCATTCTCTAAAGTATTCAATTGTATTTATTACTGCTTGGTAGTAACTTGATTAAAGTGTAGCTATCATTCTAAGTCTTTTGGATTAAGCACTTTGGCTTCAGACCAGTCGTTTTACATTAGGAAGGTTTGTGGCATGCACTGTGGTGGCAGGACAGGTAGCTTTCATCCTTCTAAGTTGGGAACTGCTGATTGAGAGCCCAGTGTCTGTTATTCTTAAAGTGTATTAGTTCTGGTTTAAGCACTTGGGCTTCAGGCCAGTTATTTTACATTAAGAAGGTTCATGGTCTGCACTCTTGTGGGAGAAGAGGCTGGACTCTGCCCTTCTGAGCTGGGAATTTCTGGTTAAAGGTTTATAGTGCCTGAATATTTGAACTGTATCTTACTGAAATTGGTACACCTTGTTTACTGTAGCTTAGACTAGATCCAGGCCTGCTGAATCTAGCTTTGTTTATATGCTTGTTGTTTGTTTGCTTGTTATTTCCCTGGAACGATAATTCCACCTAATCTGGCTTCTCAGCACTTCTGTGGATCACTAGTGATATCTGCAATCCTTACTGTACTTATTTCCTTGTTTCACTTGAAAGAAAGTTACTGTTTGTCATTTTTGCATTTAAGTTACCTGTAACACATTGCACTTAAGTTACCTGGCACTTGCTCACTAAAGCAATTATATAAGTCAGCACTAAAATTAAAAGCACTACACCCTCACTCCCCACTGGCCCTTGTTTTCAATTATTAAGGAATTCCCAATATTATTCTAGCATGTCCAAAGGTCAGTTGTCAGTCTCCTCTCCAGTCCAGCTGGTGAATCTGGGAATCTTGAGGCAATGTTACAACTGCCTCATGTACACAGACAACCCTCTCCTCCTCCCAACAAATTCCAACACATGTGAGAGATGCAACCATATAGCCAAACTGGAGGCTAAGCTCTCTCAACTCAGTACTGGCATAACCAGTCAGGAGGAGAACCACACTCACTACAATTCCAGTCTCACATAGACCTACCACGACAGCAAACCAAACACATAATCACACAAAAACATACTTGGAGGCTCTAAATAAAGATCTGCCTAAGCAACAGAGACCTCCAAAGCAGACACCCAAGCAACTGCTACCCCAAAACAAAACACGTGCAACACATATTTCACAAAGCCAGTGTGCGAACAGTCACAGCCTTTAACACTAAATAACACACCTGATACACTTGTAATAGGTGACTCTATCGTCAGGCACACTGGCGTCCTCCTCACCAGGCTGAACAAGGAGGCGGTCACGGTGAGCAGCCTGTCGGGCGCTAGGATCCGCCACATAACACAAGCACTCAGGTCACTCCAAGGCAAGTACAAATATGACTCAGTCATTGTCCATGCTGGTGTGAATGACCTGAGACGTACCTCCTGGACTACATGAAAAGAGACATAAAGGAGCTCTCTGAGCATGTAGCCCAGGCCGATATGACCCTGACCTTGAGTAGCATCTTACCCTCACCAAGAATGATGCCACAATATGAAGACAAGATGATCAATTTCAACAATTGGCTTAAGTACTGGTGTCATTCAAAGGGGATCCAATGCCTGTCAGCTTGGGATGATATGCTCGACAAGCCACGATGCTTCACTAGGGATGGCTTGCACCTGTCACCCTGGGCTTTCGGATATTGGCAAAGGCTCTTGCTACTCCCATAGTGCCTTTTTAGGCAAGGCTCAAAAGACAAACCCACCTCCATAGGTATCACAAGGGATAAGAAACTAAGAGTAATGCTACTCAATGCCAGAAGTCTAAACCTCAAGATGCATGCACCCGAAACTCTCCTTAGCATGGAGAACATCGATATCTGTGCAGTAACAGAAACCTGGTTCAGGGCTCCCGAGAGCACCCCAGCACTACCAGCTTATACCTCATACCATGCTTTTCGGCCCCAAAATTTGGACTGAACCACAAAAGGAGGGGGAGTATCGATATTCATCAAAGATACCCACACCTGCAGGTTGGTGGCAAAGCACGAAGCATCAGAGACTATCCATGTGCAACTAACAGTGGGTAAAACTGCCTTCCAGTTTATAGCCTGCTACAGACCACCCTCCCAAACCCAGGAACCCCACTCGGCCTTCCTGAGAACACTGGAAAATATGAAGGTCTCTCCAAACACCATTATATTGGGCGACTTCAACTACTCAAACATAGACTGGGAGCATTACTCTAGCTCCAACACCCTAGCCCAAAGGTTTCTAGAATTTATAAACTCAAATGCTATGGAACAACTTGTTACCACTCCCACAAGAGGGGAAAACAATTAACTTGGGGACCCTGTTTAAACAAAAAGGGTTTGCCAAACCCCCTCTTTTTCAATAAATAAGTTTTTAAAATTTTTTAACTGTTTAAATAAAATAAGGGAATTTTACTTGCCCCATTATCCCCCCCATCCGTGTTTTTTTTGTTAAATTCAGTTTAAGTGTTTTTTTTTTTGGGGTTTCCCCTTTTTGGGCCCATTTTTTTGTCTAATTCGTAAAATTTCGTTTCGGCCCCTTTGGGAAAACGAAAAAAAAGCTTTTTCTGCCTTTTTTAATTAAGTTTTTTAGGTTTAGTAAAGTTCTATGTTGGAGGGAAGCCTTCTAGCTTAGTTTTTTCTTATAACTAGCCAGTTTTCTTGTTTCAGCACTCAAATCTGTTTCTTTGATCTCAGCACTTGTTCAGAAAAAAAAATTTCATCTGATTTTACTGTACTTGTGTTTCTACCTACTTTATTTTACTTTGCATCATCTTAAAAGTACTCAATTGTATTTATTACTGCTTGGTGTAACTCATTCTAAGCCTTTGGTTTAAACACTTGGGCTTCGGACCAGTTGTTTTGCACTGAGAGGGTTTGTGGTCTGCACTGTAGTGGCAGAACAGGTAGCTTACATCCTTCTAGGTTGGGAACTGCTGATTGAGGGCTCAGTGTCTGTTATTCTAAAAGTGTATTAATTCTGGTTTAAGCACTTGGGCTTTCAGCCCAGTTACTTTACATTAAGAGGGTTCGTGGTCTGCACTCTTGTGGGAGGAGAGGCTGGACTCTGCCCTTCTGAGCTGGGAATTTCTGGTTAAAGGCTTATAGTGCATGCATATCTGAACTGCTTCTACTGAAGTTGGTGCGCCTTGTTTGCTGTGGCATAGACTGGATTCGGGCCTTCTGGATCTAGCTTTGTTTGTGTAACTTGAGCACTAATCCAGGCATTCTCTAAAGTATTCAATTGTATTTATTACTGCTTGGTAGTAACTTGATTAAAGTGTAGCTATCATTCTAAGTGTTTGGATTAAGCACTTTGGCTTCAGACCAGTCGTTTTACATTAGGAAGGTTTGTGGCATGCACTGTGGTGGCAGGACAGGTAGCTTTCATCCTTCTAAGTTGGGAACTGCTGATTGATAGCCCAGTGTCTGTTATTCTTAAAGTGTATTAGTTCTGGTTTAAGCACTTGGGCTTCAGGCCAGTTATTTTACATTAAGAAGGTTCATGGTCTGCACTCTTGTGGGAGAAGAGGCTGGACTCTGCCCTTCTGAGCTGGGAATTTCTGGTTAAAGGTTTATAGTGCCTGAATATTTGAACTGTATCTTACTGAAATTGGTACACCTTGTTTACTGTAGCTTAGACTAGATCCAGGCCTGCTGAATCTAGCTTTGTTTATATGCTTGTTGTTTGTTTGCTTGTTATTTCCCTGGAACGATAATTCCACCTAATACGCGGCTTCTCAGCACTTCTGTGGATCACTAGTGATATCTGCAATCCTTACTGTACTTATTTCCTTGTTTCACTTGAAAGAAAGTTACTGTTTGTCGTTTTTGCATTTAAGTTACCTGTAACACATTGCACTTAAGTTACCTGGCACTTGCTCACTAAAGCAATTATATAAGTCAGCACTAAAAATTAAAAGCACTACACCCTCACTCCCCACTGGCCCTTGTTTTCAATTATTAAGGAATTCCCAATATTATTCTAGCATGTCCAAAGGTCAGTTGTCAGTCTCCTCTCCAGTCCAGCTGGTGAATCTGGGAATCTTGAGGCAATGTTACAACTGCCTCATGTACACAGACAACCCTCTCCTCCTCCCAACAAATTCCAACACATGTGAGAGATGCAACCATATAGCCAAACTGGAGGCTAAGCTCTCTCAACTCAGTACTGGCATAACCAGTCAGGAGGAGAAGGAAACCACACTCACTACAATTCCAGTCTCACATAGACCTACCACGACAGCAAACCAAACACATAATCACACAAAAACATACTTGGAGGCTCTAAATAAAGATCTGCCTAAGCAACAGAGACCTCCAAAGCAGACACCCAAGCAACTGCTACCCCAAAACAAAACACGTGCAACACATATTTCACAAAGCCAGTGTGCCGAACAGTCACAGCCCTTAAGACTAAACAACACACCTGATACACTTGTAATAGGTGACTCTATCGTCAGGCACACTGACGTCCTGCTCACCAGGCTGAACAAGGAGACGGTCACGGTGAGCAGCCTGTCGGGCGCTAGGATCCGCCACATAACACAAGCACTCAGGTCACTCCAAGGCAAGTACAAATATTACTCAGTCATTGTCCATGCTGGTGTGAATGACCTGAGACGTACCTCCCTGGACTACATGAAAAGAGACATAAAGGAGCTCTCTGAGCATGTAGCCCAGGCCGATATGACCCTGACCTTGAGTAGCATCTTACCCTCACCAAGAATGATGCCACAATATGAAGACAAGATGATCAATTTCAACAATTGGCTTAAGTACTGGTGTCATTCAAAGGGGATCCAATGCCTGTCAGCTTGGGATGATATGCTCGACAAGCCACGATGCTTCACTAGGGAGGGCTTGCACCTGTCACCCCTGGGCTTTCGGATATTGGCAAAGGCTCTTGCTACCCCCATAGTGCCTTTTTTAGGCAAGGCTCAAAAGACAAACCCACCTCCATAGGTATCACAAGGGATAAGAAACTAAGAGTAATGCTACTCAATGCCAGAAGTCTAAACCTCAAGATGCATGCACCCGAAACTCTCCTTAGCATGGAGAACATCGATATCTGTGCAGTAACAGAAACCTGGTTCAGGGCTCCCGAGAGCACCCCAGCACTACCAGCTTATACCTCATACCATGCTTTTCGGCCCCAAAACTTGGACTGAACCACAAAAGGAGGGGGAGTATCGATATTCATCAAAGATACCCACACCTGCAGGTTGGCGGCAAAGCACGAAGCATCAGAGACTATCCATGTGCAACTAACAGTGGGTAAAACTGCCTTCCAGTTTATAGCCTGCTACAGACCACCCTCCCAAACCCAGGAACCCCACTCGGCCTTCCTGAGAACACTGGAAAATATGAAGGTCTCTCCAAACACCATTATATTGGGCGACTTCAACTACTCAAACATAGACTGGGAGCATTACTCTAGCTCCAACACCCTAGCCCAAAGGTTTCTAGAATTTATAAACTCAAATGCTATGGAACAACTTGTTACCACTCCCACAAGAGGGGAAAACATACTGGACCTGATCATCACCAACATGGGGACTCTATGCTCTAGACCAGAAGTGTATCCCTCACTGGGAAGGTCAGACCATAAACTAATCAAACTGGATATTCACATCCCGACCCCACCCCCTGCCCAGAAAACCACAGTGAAAAACTTCTCTTAAGCAAATTTCACACTCCTCAAAACCGAGGTGGAATCCTTCAAAGCCCCCGGGCCTGTGGAAAATACGGCCCAGACCGCAGAATCCTTTATAAACGCATTCTATGAACACCTTCAGGAATGCATGGATCATGCGATCCCAAATAAAACCAAGACCCAATCCTCCAAAGGCAGACGTCCTGTCTGGTGGACCCCAGCCATAAACAAGCTATACAATGGAAGGAGGAAGCTACTAAATGATAGAGCAAAATCCCAAAAAGGGAAGGCATCACTGATCAGTATTAGCAAAAAACTACGGGCACTCATAAAATTGTCTAAGGCCAGCTTCGAGAGAAAAATTGCACAGGACACTAAGGATAATCACAAGGCTTTCTTTAGTTATGTTAGGAACCTGGGTGGTAATTCCCAGATATGCTCAGAATTAGTTCTAAATGACAAAAAATACACTGAACCCACAGACATTGCCAACATCCTAGCTGACAGGTTTAGTGCAAACTTCTCCCCCCTCCCCACCAAAAGGGCAAATATCTATCCCAGCAGAGTGCTGCCCCCCTGACATCTCAGATGCTCAGGTAAGAGCCGCCCTCTCCAAAGCAAAAAACACAGCATCAATGGGACCAGACGGTGTCCCGGGCTGCGTCCTACATGAACTCCAAGAAGAGCTAAACCCAAACATAAAACTACTGTTCAATCTCAGCCTTACTGCAGGATATGTGCCCAAAGAGTGGCGTACAGCAACAGTGGTCCCTCTCCATAAAGGTGGTGCCTCAACGGATCCTGGAAACTATCGCCCCATAAGCCTGACTAGCTTGGTCTGCAAAGCTATGGAAAGGATCATCATAGACCTCATAAATAAAGATATTGGGGACCTACAGACACTGGATCCTACCCAGTTCGGCTTTGTTAAGGGCAGATCCTGCGTCTTAAACCTGGTTGATTTCTTTGAAACAGTCACCAAGGCCATTGACGAGGGGAAGGTGGTCCACACAGCCTACCTGGACCTCGCAAAAGCCTTCGATACAATACCCCACTCGGGCATTATAGATAAGCTCACCAGCTTAAATATAAACCCCTATGTCACTAGATGGATTGCAAACTGGCTCAAGGACAGAACCCACATGGTTAGAATTGCTGGAGCCATGTCAGACTCCAAACCAGTTACAAGTGGTGTCCCACAAGGCTCAGTCATGAGACCTCTCTTGTTCGGTATATATTTCTCGGAGGTACAGGCCAACACGGAAGGACTGTGGCTGACCAAGTTCACAGATGACTGCAAACTGGGCACCATAATCGACTCTCCAGCCGACACAAGCATCCTCCAAAAGGGCCTCATGGAAACAGACAACTGCTGCCAGAGCCATGGCCTCAAGCTAAATGCCAAAAGGTGTATAGTCATCCCCTTTGGCAAAAACAAAGTGCCCACAAATTACCACATAGGTGGTAATCCATTAAGTACAGAAGAAGTAATTAGGGACCTAGGGACCCAAGTTGATAGCAATCTCTCATTTGACAACCACGTGGCCAAAGTGGTTAGAAAAACATTTTATATAGCCCACCTAATCATGAAGGGATTCACATCTAGATCAGGGGAGGTCATCGTGCCTCTTTACTCATCCCTCATTAGGCCCATAATTGAGTACAATGCCCCTTTTGGGATGTACCTTACCAGACACCTGCAGCAACTGGAAAGACCCCAAAAGTATCTCACCAAGAGGATAAAAGGGCTCAAACAGATGCCATATGCTGCCCGGTTAAAGAAACTCCAGCTCTACTCAGTGGCATACCACCTGTTCAGAGGTGATCTGTGCCTGACGTATAAAGCCATGTCCAACCCAGAATTAATGGACATGCTGCACCTCAGAAAATCCAAATCCCATCGAGCTACGTGCTCGAGAGACTTGAACCTCAGCACTGAAATAAATAGGACATGCTGGAGGGACAGATTCATAACCCAGAGGCTCCCTTCACTCTGGAATAAAATCCCAGTCCAGGTTAGGCAGAGTCCCTCATTGACTCTCTTCAAGAGGAATCTTGATGAGTGGATGGGAGATCGTAGGTTTATCCCGGGTATCACTTCTGTGTCACTGTTAAACAGAGGCACAGTATACTAACCTCGAAAAAGGGCATAGCAAAATAAATTTAAAATGGGTGGCGAAAGCCAAACACATTCTGGCTAGGCTTATAAATGCCCTAGGGAAGATAGCTTAGTATGAACCTATGAACCTATGAACCTATACGTAGTTAATTCCATGTATGTGGTTTGATTATATGTTTATAATTAGAATTTAACTACAATGTTTAGAAGGTATCTAATCAATATGTGACTGTTTGTAATGCAAAATAACTGTGATTCCTGCGAATGTTCAAAGTGTACTACTGTACTATTGTTATTGTTATTGTGTGACTATTATGTATATGTAGTTAATTCCATGTATGTGGTTTGATTATATGTTTATGATTAGAATTTAACTACAATGTTTAGAAGGTATCTAATCAATATGTGACTGTTTGTAATGCAAAATAATTGTGATTCCTGTGAATGTTCAAAGTGTACTAATGTACTATTGTTATTATTATTGTTATTGTGTGACTATTATGTATATGTAGTTAATTCCATGTATGTGGTTTGATTATATGTTTATAATTAGAATTTAACTAAAATGTTTAGATGGTATCTAATCAATATGTGACTGTAATGTATAATAACTGTGATTCTTGATTCAGTCCATTCAAAGTGTATTACTGTATTGTATGTACTTATTTGCATATTTGGTTTGATTAATACATCTAATTAAAAAAGTGACTGTATGCAGTATAAGTCCTTGTCATTCAATTATGCATGAAAGACCTTTTTTTTTTTGCACTTATCTGTTCATTCAGAAATCTAGCAACCCTGACTGTACCCTATACTATTTTTTTTTGGTATGACTTGTTCTCAGGTTGGGGAGACAGATAATTTATTCCTATCTTCCTTTTTAAAACTCTGAAACTCTAAAAACATAAGGTATGTTTCTGTGGGGGGGGGGGGGGGGGGACAGAAAGAGCAACACATGAAAATTCTACTGTATTTCTTTGATTTTTTTTTTTTGGCCGGTTGCTTGAGTTCCGGTTAACTGACAGTTTACTGTATTAGGAGAGCTACTTCAGACACAGAAGTAAGTAAGCTAGTTCAGACTGATACACAGAAAGTCATAGCAGTGCAGTCCACAGAAGTTCGGTACAGCCACCGAAGTGCAGAAGGGATAATTCTGAATACAGAATTTACAGACAGTACAATGAATGCAGAAGCTATGGACATTGTAATTCAGTCTTTCATTTTATCAGCGCTGTTATTTGAGTCAATATTTGATTCAGATATTGTTGACATCTACTTCCGTTGTATGCTGCTACTACATAATAAACCAAGAATTGTCAAATAAAGGAGAGATGGCATCTTTTCAGCACAGTTCCGGGTAATTAAAAAATAGACATTTATTCAATTTTCATTCCGGCTCATTCCAGTATTTTACAGTCCTTTCAATTCTTGCAATGAGATAAAATAGGTCCCGGGGAGATCTGAATTCTATTTTTTAACATGGATAGAGCAGACAGTGTTGAGAGTGACAGGCATACACTGTGTGTGTGTGTGTGTGTGTGTGTGTGTGTGTGTGTGTGTGTGTGTGTGTGTATGTGTTTGTATTGTGGTATTGTGGTTTGTAATAAACATCCTCTACAACAGTTGTCAGGACATAGCTTACTAAACATGGATGCTGGTGAGAAGCAAGAAAGAAAGTTAGAGAGGGAGGAGATAGGGGGAGAATGGTGATGCAGATCTATGGAGAGAATGAATGAGACCATAAAAGTTAATGGAGGAGTATTAAAGTTAGTTACCAAGAATGTATGAGGGTTGAATAATTTAATTAAGAGACAATGAATGACGTAAAGAATTAAGAATAAAGGTGTGGCTGTCGTAACGCAGGAAGAGTTGAAACTGAAAGTGAAGGTAGGGAAGTTAGTAAAAATAGCTATACACTAGCGTGGAAAACACTGCGAGAAAGAAGGGATAAATGGAACAGAGTGGCACTGCTGGATAATGACACAATAATATGAGACCATTCACGTTTGAATTCTCTCTTAGTAACCTTAGTTAAAACCCTCCTCTCAGTTATAGCTGTATAAGCCACTGAGTTAAGCAATGGTATATTGTTGCTTGTCAAAGGGGATCTCATAGGCAGTCTAGACAAATAGTTTTGCTACTTTCCTAGTGTGATGCTCAAACCAGATTTTCTCTGTCTACACTGGCTAGTATACCCCAAATCACTACCTTACCTATGAGTCTCCATCCTCTCTTTCAGTAGTCTTACAAACAGTCTCCTCGTATGGAGACTTAGATTGCCCTTTTAGACAGATAGCACTCCAGTAAATCAACTTCAAGCCTCCTAGATTTTAGTACCCCCACCCCCCGCCTTTTTAACCCACATTAGTAAGCATCTTGAATTATGCATTTGCACTTCCCATCTGTCTCTGTAATCTTAGTTGAAATGGTCATTCTGAAAAAATGCAGCAATTATCTCATGTTTACTGACAATTGCACACCACTTAAGCAAACTGGGTCTCACATGTAGCCACTACAAATAAGCACATTGTCAGTATCATACAACAGCACACTAAACCAATCACGCACAGCTCAGACCAAGCACATAGACCTATATATGCCAATGATCTTAAAAAAAAACTACTTAAACCACAAAAGCTCACTAAATGTAACCTAAGTAACAACCACCCTCAGCAGTCTGCACAAACTCACAAGCACATAGCAGACAGTACTTATTATGAGCACACATCTACGAGTCACATTGATTCATTTCAAAAGCCCTTAAGGCAGTCAGTCCAGTTTCTTAGTCACAGGTGGCTCCTTAGTGAGACACACTGATTCACCACTCACTAAGCTGTGAAAGGAGAGGATCACAGGCAGTTGCCTATGAGGTGCCAGGATTCAGCACATCACACATTCACCACAAGCACACATATGATACAGTCCCCATACATGTGGCTGTAAATGAGTTTAACAATACGTCTCTGGACTATATGAAGAGAGACATGATTGAGCTCTCAGAATATTTGTCTGAGGCAGGGTATGAACCCAGCCTTGAGCAGCATTCTACCATCACCAAGAATGATGTCACAATATGAACAAAAGATAACTGACTTCAACAATTGGTTTAGCTTCTGCTATCATTCAAAGAGGGTACAATATATATCAGCTTGGGAAGAGATATCAGACAGTCATAAGTGCTCTGCTAGGAATGGACTGCACCTCTACCCCCCAAGGCTTCCATATACTGGCCAAAGCCTTGCCCACCCCTATAGTGCCTTTTGTATGCAATGTCAGCCTTCTACAGCTTCAAACATAACTGAACAGAATCCAGAGAGCATTGAGGAATTGCTGATCAATGCTAGGAGCCTAAACAAACAAAATAAAAAAAAAAACCCTATCTCTTTCAGGCCCTACTTACCCTAGAAAATAAACAGCCCTGCAGCATTAGAAAAATGTATTAAAGGCAGAGATGTCTCTATATTCTAAAAAAAACAAAAACTTGAATTGTAAGAGAAGATAATGGTCTTGAAGTCCTCCATATCCAACTTACTATGAACAAAACCATCAAAGTTAACTACAGGAGTCCCTCTATGTCCCCTACAACCCATACTTCCTATCTAACCAGCATGGAGTCCCTGTGCAATAAACCAAGCACCATTCTCCTAGGAGACTTCAACTATTCCAACATACACTGGGACATTTATACAACCTCAAACATGTAAGCACAGAGGTTTCTTGACTTCATCAATACAAGTTCTCTGGTTCAGTTAGTCGTCACTCGAACCAGGGGCGATACAATCATGGATTTGGTCCTTACCAAAATGAAGCAGCTTTGCTCCCCACCTGCTGTAACCTCTTCCCTGGTCAAATTGGACCACAAGTCAGTCACATTCACTGTTACTATATAAAACAAACAGTGCTGAACTGTCAAGTCAAAGTAAGACTCAAAACTAAAAAACTCCTCGGAGTGGAGCAGCTGAATGAGTGCAAACGGCCACAATGGTCACATTCACAGTTAAACTGAAGCCTGATGTATCCACCAATACCTCAGTATTCAGAAACTATGGAAAGGCCAAGTTATTAAAACGAAGCGAAATTTGAACGTCTCCTTCAGCTCATTGACCTCACTGCTTACGTAGAATCCTTAACTGCCACAATGTATGCACACGTAAATAGCTACATAGATGCATCACCTCTCAGAAATAAACACAATGCCAAATTCAGTAATAAACCAGTATGATAGAACCTTAATATAAACAGGCTCTGTAATAAAATAAAAATAACTGCATACAAAAATCAGTCTAATTCACAGTATGCTCTTGTTAAACTAAACAAGGAACTCTGGACCTTTATCACATCAATCAGTTCCAAATATGAGGCAAGAATAGTGACCCAGGTGAAAGATAACCAGAAAGCCATCTTTAACTATGTTAGAAACCTCAGAAATAATGCCCAGCATTGTGAAAACTAATAGCAAATGATACCACCTATTCAGAACCAGATGGCATAGAAAAATCTACTTGTATCAAGTTAGGATGAAGTCCACGATAAATGCACTTTCTAAACACATATTGTATACTGATGAGAACCATTGGTTTAAATTTATGGTTTTGGAAGCGATACATCCTAACTTACAAGGGGGAGACATTAGGAATGTAACTGAAACACATGAGGTTAGATGGATTGTGAAACTTAGGGCGGACCAGTACCCTGGATTGAATGATAAAGTATCCCTCAAACCCATTTTAAAATCCAGGGGACAAAGGACCTGAAAATATTGTGTTATAATATTAGTATATTTCTGTATATATATGTTTTTATACACATATATATTTTATATGTATTACATATGTTTTTAATATATTTTTTACATATTTCGTTATTTTAGATATGTATTTATATTTTGTTGTTTTAGATGTGTACATGATTAGTTATGGATATGTCTCTTGTATGTTTTTTTATATGTTTATGCACTATGGAATTTGTATAGTTTTTCACTATGTATCTTTAAGAATTAATTGATTTTGGTTTTCCCTCCATTTTCAGTATAAATTGAGGTGATTCATAGTGATTTTACATGGTCTGATGAAGCCCTATATGGGTGAAAGCACTTGCCTGTTCATTTATGAATAAAAGCTTTTATATCTCTTAATTCGTGGTGGATGCCTATTTGGATATCGAGCTGTGTGTTGTTCCAGTATCCTGTTGCTTCATTGTTGTTACTATTATTGGGATTGCTGGTGGGCATTGGGACATTAACTCTCCATGAGCTGTTTCTGTTCTTAATATTTATTTGCTGCTGCTGCTACTATCGGAGAGGCATGGCTGGGAAGGATGTGGTTAATGATATAGAGTTGCCGTACAACAGGGGCAATAGTAAAGCCTCATATTCCCATCAAGGGCAATTTGGTTTGAACAAGACGAGGTTTGCGAACTGCCTTTCCTGTGAGGTCAACCCGCTGCTTTTGTATAAAGTAGCGTCGGGGATGACGTACATGAAGAGACGGATGTTAGCTTCAATCAAGGAGAATTGCTTTCAACTTCTGAGAGGTTAGAAGCTGATTTACTGAAACTTAAGAGGCTGCAGACACAACATTATCATTTTGAGGTCTGCATACAGTGTAGGATAATACCGAGATGGCTTTGAGTCCTCAAGATGCCCATGACGGGTACACTTTATTCCGCTTTGCTGTACAAGTGGCAACAACTTAACATCAAGGTAAGCCTCAATTGCATGAAATTATTGAATGAGCATTTTTTACCTGAAGAGGCTGCTTTGCATAATAATATAGAGAAACAGCAACAGCAGTTGTATGAACACTTTCTGGTTACTGCTGTTGACAGAGTAATTGGTCCAATATTGGACAATGTTTATTTGTTTGAGAAAAGACTGCTAGAACAAAAGAAAAACAAGCTGAGGAGGGACATTACAGACTTTCAACTTGGTCATGTCTTCACATGGCCTAGGACTGACCGCTCGGTTAGAACAGAATCCAATCGTGTTGTTGGGACTAGTAGTGATGTTAATAGTGAACAGAGACTGCCTTCTAATGTTGTGCGGAATGTATCTCTTGTTGAAAGGGGCAATATTGGGGGAGAAAATGATATTCATGCTGCAACTAATGTTTGTGAATATTCGGTCAACCTCAACAGCAGGATGAAGAGTGATATAACTAGTAGTACAATAGGTACTGGTAGTGTTACACCTATTCCCCCAGTAGTTAATGACACATTAGATCGACCTGTACCGGGTGTTAATCTTGTACCATATATTTCATCCGGTCAGGTGGTAGTGAGAAGGAAACTGAAGGGTCATGATACCCCAATTATGCATCTTGATGTTATGGTTGGTAATTTGGATAATGGTCTACCATGTCTTTCCCCATAGATGTAACATGCAGAGGGGGAGGACGCATTCCATGAGCAAGGGCCGACAGAAGAGGAAGCTGTCTGCCGAGTCTCAGAATCAATATACATTGAAGAAGATGTGGGAATCTACAAGGAGACATTAATTCATAATATTTCCAAACAAATACTTACAGAAGCAGAGAAGGAAATATTATCCAAGGGTTTGACTTACATTTCCTCTAGGGATAATGACATTACAGATGTAGTACTAGATCTTAACTTGTTTTTGAGGAATTTGTCTCTTAAAATAGAGTTCAAGGGCAAATCTTTTATGGAGAGAGATAGAGGCCTGAGGAAGCCCAGTACTTTTATGCCTAGTGTACACCCCCTGGTTGCAGCATTTGGTAAGTTAGTTGAGAATGACATGTATGCGCTCAAACCTATGGGTCAGAATCGGAGGACCAAAGGAGGTAATCATACATATGTACAAAGGAAAGCACTGAATGGTCTACGGTTGGATGATGCAATTAGAATTAGACCAATGGACAAGGGCGGTTCCATTGTTATAATGGATACTGAGTTTTATAATGAATCTATGAGAAATATGCTTGGTGATGACAGGTATTATATTAGTACTGATTTGACATCTATACATTCCCACGTTTGCAGGATTAATGATATGTTAGAGGATTTAGTTGAGTCATATAATTACTGATGAATTCTATAAATATCTTATTGTTGAAGAACCTGTTATTCCTGTTATTCAGGGGTTGCCAAAGATTCATAAAAATGCTATGCTCCCACCCATGAGATCTATTGTCTCTGGGAGGGGGTGGTAGACAGAATCCTTTTCTTTGTATATTGAGAGAATGTTACGGCCAGTAGTTGATGTCAATCAATATATTTTAAGGGACACCAAACAGTTTCTATTAGATTTATATGCTTCTATGAAGACAGTACCCTTGGACTCAGAATATATATTTGTTACGATGGACGTTCAGTCCCTCTTCACCATTATTCCCAACAGAAACGGGGTTGAGAAGGTGCATGAGTATCTAACCCTGGCCACTGAATATAGTAGGTCCTCCATTGATTTGTTATGTCTTTTCTTAGAGGTGGTCTTGGAGAATAACTTTTTTATGTTTGGCACAGAATTTTATTTACAGTGAGATGGCGTAGCTATGGGCACATCATGTGCCCATAGCTACACCAGCCTTTTTATGGCTACTTGAGAAAGGGAGATTTTGTTTCAGTTCGATGGTTTCATAAATCATGTCCTTTTTTATAGGCGTTGTGTGGATGATTTGTTTTTTGTTTGGAGAGGCACCCGAGATGAATTTTCATGCTTTTTTGAACAGATCAATAACTCCTATGACTATCTGAAGTTTAGTTATGAATGTTCACCTTATAAAATATCTTTTTTAGATGTTTATGTTGAGAGGTTGGATAATGGTTTAATCAATACAGGTGTTCACAGGAAGTCATGCCACTGTAATGCCCTCTTACATAGGCATAGCATCCACCTGGGGTATGTATTTTCAAATGTAGTTAAAGATCAAGCTGTTAGGGTGTCTCGGTATAACCCTACAGATGGTGGTTATAGGAAAGAATTGGATGAGTTGAGATCTAGGCTGGGTGTCAGAGCCTATGGCACTAGAGAAATTGAGGGTGGGATGGCCCACCTTACCGATCTCAGAAAGGATGTAGCTGCACCATATTTTTCAGATATTGCAGGGAATGTGGAGCCAAGTCTCGTGGATATGCCTGCAGTTGTTAGGGTACCTATGTTCTATACTGAGGATGTAGGATTACTTAAGGATATAATTAGGAAGCATTGGGGAGTTCTTGTGGTAGATCCAGACATCAAGAACTTCGTTGGTGAAACCCCACAATTTGTATACAAGAATAAACCCAGTTTGAGAAGACATTTATGTTATCCTAGAATCAGTTATGGGGCTGTTGAGCCTAGGAATGTGGGTACCTTTCGATGTAATCAATGCAATTTCTGCAATTATATAGATACAGATAGTGCATTCATACACCCCTGACTAACTTCAGGTTTCGATTTAGAGTTTCTGCTAGTTGTAAGACAGAACATGTGGTCTATCTTGCATACTGTGTCCCCTGTCATATGTTCTATGTGGGTAAGATGGATAGACGCTTAAGAGACAGGGTATGTGAACACTTGTATCAAGTTAGGATGAAGTCCAGAACCATTGGTTTAAATTTATGGTTTTGGAAGTGATCCATCCTAACTTATGAGGGGGAGACTTTAGGAATGTAACTGAAACACATGAGGTTAGATGGATTGTGAAACTTAGGGGGGACCATTACCCTGGATTGAATGATAAAGTATCCCTCAAACCCATTTTAAAATCTAAGGGACTGAAGACCTGAAAGTGTTGTGTTATAACATTAGTATATTTATATATATATATATATATATATATATATATATATATATATATATGTTTTTATACACATATATATGTTACATGTATTGCATAAGTTTTTAATATATTTTTTACATATTTTGTTATTTTAGATATGTATTTATATTTTGTTGTTTTAGATGTGTACATGATTAGTTATGGGTATGTCTCTTGTATGCTTTTTATATATGTTTATGCACTATGGAATTTGTATAGTTTCACTATGTATCTTTAAGAATTAATTGATTTTGGTTTTCCCTCCATTTTCAGTATAAATTGAGGTGATTCATAGTGATTTTTCATGTCTGATGAAGCTCTATATGGGTGAAAGCGCTTGCCTGTTCATTTATGAATAAAAGCTTTTATATTTCTTTATTCGTGGTAGATGCCTATTTGGATATCGAGCTGTGTGCTGTTCCAGTATCCTGTTGCTTCATTGTTGTTACTACAAATGAGATTAAGCAACCTTTTTACAGATGAAGGATTGTTCATTTAAATTGAAGCAAATTGAGTTAATTAGGTGTGGTATTTGCTGGGAACACTAAATTATCAGCTTTCTGTATACAGCTAAAGAAAGTGACCATTCAATGAGCATTATGTCAGTATGTCAGTAAAGCAAGTCCAAAGGATAAAAATAAGGTCAAGAGCAAACTAGTGAAAATAATGAGTAAAACGTAAAAACACACAGCAAACTCAGTATCTGGCAGAAAACACTTTAATAACAAAACAAAAAACAAGGATGAGCACTTTCACAATTGGTGTTGCTTCTTCAGATCTAGTACTGAATGCAAATCACAGCATTTATAAATAAACCAATCAAACACATTAACTGAGAACAACTAACGCTTTAAAGCCCTAGATCACAGGGCTGGTTTAAAGGGGACATTACCAGTGAGCCTCTTACTTCTATTTGCAGCAAGAGTGCATATGCATTTAATCTCTAAACATTCAATATAGATTTTAATGTCTCCACCTCTTTTTGACAGCCTACCTAGTTCTAACAACATAAATTTAAAAGTGTGTGTACCTCCTTCTTTGCTACATGTCTGGCCAGAGCATTCCTAGTATCTCCTTTATTAATTGCAAAAATATGTTTTTTGATATGATCCCTAAGATGTTTTAGTTGTCTCTCCTCTCTTAGTCTACACAGATGTGACTCTCTCATAAAGTCATCCACTAAATCTTGTTGATTGATTCCATTCAGTTTTCCCATATAACTCATCATAGAAAGATTTTAAAAAGTCCCTAGTATGTCTTCTGGATCCCTGGTAATTCTTCTTGTTAGCTGACCTATCAACCTGTCCACCTTCTGCTGCCTGACTTTCCTATTCAATTGGATTATTTTAATAAAAATATCTCAATGCTCCTGTATATCCATTTCTCCCCTTTCCAACTGGTGTATCTCTTCATCATTCAAATCCTCCTCCTCTGTGCACCGTAGCTTCTTTACCACATCTTTCTTTAATCTAAGGTTTTGCCTACTCTTGTGTCCTGTATTGTCTTTTCTTTTAGTGTCATTTTAATTCTAAATCAGTGTTTAAAATTATCTCAGGATTTAGAGATATTTATATTTCTACTATATATTTTCTTCAGCAACTCTTTCAAAAGTTCAGTAGTCCAGGATATACATTTTTTTAAGCAAATAAATTGGAAAGCACTTAACTCTGTGTTTGTATCTATTTCTATCTTTCACTAGTTTTATAACTACAGGAGCTTGGTAAGATAATAAAGGAGGATATGTTTCCATATTTTTACTTAGCTTAGGTGTCCCAGGGTCATAAACATCCTATTAAGTATGGCCCAGTATTTTAACTTTGGGGAGTAATAAGTTAATTTCACTTGCTCCTCCATAACACCAATAACATCCTCAAAGTCAATCATCTTCTAGCATTGCCTGAAAAAGCTTCCCTCCCCTATTAGTTTCACTTGCCTTGGTACCCCCAGTATATCCCTAGGTGACATAAAAAAATTGCAGTTCCAATTCCTTGTATTCCTTCCTGAACACTCAGAACTGTTTAAAGTTCTTTTCTATTTGTCTTGGGTGGGATGTAAACTAATGCTACAAACATCTCGTTGTATCTCGTTCATGCTCTACTCATCTTTATCCTTTTTCCTCCTCCACCAAAAACTGCATTTCTTTAGTAATTAAAGTACTCCCCTTTTTTGCTCATCATTCAGACTGACAAAGAATTCCTACTAGAAACCTTTTTATGAGCTTTTGATGCTTTATTAGATGAGTTGGCACTCTGTTTAATTTTTTGGTGTCAACCAACTTATTAGCTTTCTAAGTTAATAAGTTTTTTAGAAAAGCACTTTTCTATTCAAAGATGGCCATTGAAGTCCTCCTGAGGTCTGTAAGTAAACTTGGGAGACTGCTAGCCCAAATGCAGGATGCTTTTCATATTCAATCAGAAAAAAACTGACATAAAATCATCCAACACTATACCTCAAACATACACAAGCTTCCTTATAATATAAATGTAAAACATTCGAACCAGCAGACTATTTTCATTATGCATAGATACTGATCATACATTCTAAGCCTAATTAATAGTCCTGTTGTGACTTCTACACACTAAGGACTGCAGTGCTTCACTGCATTTCTCAGCCAGTTTTCACACTTGTTAGTAGTAATAATAATAATAGCATACTTCTTAAAATCTATGACCTCCTGGTCCAATTAGATAACTCATGATGGTCAGTGTACTATCTGCTTTTATTACTAACAAATCTCCCTGGTGTTGACATTGCAAAAACACTCTCTTTATTACTTCAGAGGGGATGTGTAAAAGAGAAGTTATTAGAATGCAAGGACTATTGGGTTCTTTACCTCTTAAGTTAAAACTTTTAGTTATGTACTTACCATAACGATAGATGTACACGATCCATCTCACCTACATTCTAAACTGATGGGCTCGGAGCCAAGAATCGGCTCTGACTCGGCCGGTACACTAGCACAAAGTCTCTGATTGGCTGGGCCAACCCCTATATCCCAGGATGCACTACACCCAAGCCCCCAGATCTTGTTTGCCCACACAAAGTCCCCTTCACATGCACCCAACTCACAGAGATACGTGATCCAGAGAAGAGAATAAGACCTTCAGTGGAAACCCCACAAAGCGTTTCCTCCAAATCCTGCAGGTAGGGGGCCGGAGGGCAGGTATATACGAATGTAGGCGAGATGGATCGCATACATCTATCGTTATGGTAAGTACATAACTAAAAGATGTAAGGTGATCCTATCTCGCCTACATTCTAAACTGATTGGACCGCGTCCCTAGCACCTAGATCCTGGGAGGCTCATCGGAAAACACTCCCGAGCACTGTGGAGCCAAATGACGCCCGACTCCTGGACTCCAAGTCTAATTTGTAATGAGCAATAAAAGTGTGTGGAGAAGACCAAGTGGCAGCAGCACAAATTTCATCTACATTTCATCTACAGACAGTCTGGAGTGGAAAGCTGTTGAAGTTGCCATAGCTCTAGTAGAATGCGGTTTAACTGGAAATGGAAGGGACCTTCCTGTCGATGAATAAATAAAGGATACACAATCCCTGATCCACCTGGCAATAGTGGCCTTAGTGACTGGTTTGCCAATTTTATTATCTGCAAATGCAACAAATAATTGATCTGATTTCCTGTCCTGCTGCATTCTATCCAGATAAAGACGTAGTTGTCTATGCACATCCAACTGGTGACATCTGTATTCTGCATCGGTGGAATAGTCAGGAAAGAAGACTGGAAGCTCAATTGATTACTGAAGAGAAAGAGCAGAAGAAACCTTAGGGAGAAAGGATGGGTTTAATCTCAGGGATACTCTGTCCTTATGGAAAATGAGGCAAGGAGGCTTGGCAGAAAGGGCCTGAAGTTCTGAAACCCTTCTGGCTGAAGTAATAGCTACCAAAAATGCAGTTTTCCATGACAAAAATTTTTTCTTACAGGTTGTTGCTGGTTCGAATGGAGGGGACGTCAAAGCAGCAAGGACCACATTCAAATCCCATGGTAAAACTGGCTGTGATATAGGGGGATGAAGCAACCAAGCTCCTTTAAGAAAGGCCTTACACAATTTGTGACTCATGAGAGAAGGATAAAAGGCAACATGGTAATTGGAAATCACTGCTAACTGCACTTTCAGCGTAGAAACCGCAGAGCCTTGTCTAAAAAGAGAAGCCAAAAAGTCCAATACTGCTGAAACAGGGGCTGTCAGGGGATCAAGGTTATGCTGCTAAGCCCAGAAGGCAAATCTTTTCCATTTGCTAAAATAAATACTCTTGGTAGAGGGCTTATGTGAAGAGGACAGTATCTGAACCACCTCAGGCGAAAACACATGCTGCCTGACTAAGGTCGGAAGTGGAGCAACCAGGCCGCTAGCTTGAGATTCCGTAGAGATGGATGGGCCTGCCCCGACTGGTGAGTCAGGAGGTCCGGGACCGGGTCTAGGATCCAGGGACCATCCACCGCATACTTCCTCAGGAATGGAAACCATACTTGATGGGGCCAGAATGGGGCTATCAAGATCATGAAGCTTCCCAGACGGATAGCCTTCTGAATCAGTCTGGGCAGTAGAGGAAGTGGAGGGAAGGCATAGAGTAGACCGGAGGGCCACTTGTGAACTAGCGCATCCCTGGGTTCTTCCCCTTGGGCAGGAATCAGGGAGAAGTAGTTGTCGCACTTCGCATTCAGCGGACTGGCGAATAGATCGCAGTAAGGCAACCCCCACAGGGCGAAGATCCGATCCGCCACTTGGTTGTTCAGGGACCATTCATGAGGCATCAGAATGTCCCTGCTCAGCCTGTCTGCTATAACATTGGATTTCCCAGGAATGTGCATTGCCACTAGGAACCTCTGGGAAGCAATCACCCATTCCCACACTCTCATGGCTTCTCTGCAAAGGGGGTAAGACCTGGTTCCTCCCTGTTTGTTGAGGTACCAAACCACCGACATATTGTCTGAAAGGATCGCGATTGTCTCCAGTGGGAGAGAGCTGTGAAGTGCCTGCAATGCTAGAAGCACCACTCTCATTTCCAGGACACTGATATGTAAGCGAGTCTCGTGGTCTTGCCAAGTGCCTTGGACAGTCCTGCCCAGATAATGCCCCCCCCACCCTGTCTGGGAAGCATCTGTGGTGACAGTGGCAATGGGGTAAGGGGGGTGAAAAGGTCTGCCTAGGTTCAGGTTGGAGGAGAGAAGCCACCAGTGGAGATCCCGCCAAGTGTCCGTGATTAGAATCGGGTGGGACAACGGGAGTTCCTGAAAGGACCATTGGCTCGAAAGGAGCCACTGTAGAATTCGCATGTGCAGCCTTGCCATCGGAACTAACAAAATAGTGGCCGCCATCGATCCTAAGAGTTGAAGGACTAACCTGGCTGGAGCCTTCCGATGGGGCAATAGGTCCATGACCTGGTTCTGTAAGATCCTTATCCTTTCTGTTGGGAGGTAGGCTCACATTTCTATGGAGTCTAGCTCTGCGCCTATAAAGGCAACACACTGTGATGGCAGCAATACAGACTTTTCCCAGTTGAATGTTATGCCTAGCAATTGACCTAATTCGATGGTGGTAGTCACAGCTTGAGTGAGCAGATACTTGGTGGGGGCGGTGAGGAGCCAGTCGTCTAGATACGGAAACACCTGGAATCCAAGACGCCTCAGGTGAGCCGTTACCACTGCCAGGCACTTGGTAAACACCCTGGGGGCTGTGATGAGACCAAAGGACAGGGCTCGAAACTGGTAATGACTGGATCCCAGGCGGAAGCATAAGTGAGTCCTGGACACTTTGTCTATCTTGATGTGATAATAGGCATCCTTGAGATCGATGGAGCACATCCAAACTCCTTTTTCCAGCAATGGGAAAATGGATTGTAGCGTGACCATCCGGAACTTGGACTTCTTCATGAAGCAGTTGAGACGGCTGAGATCCAGAATAGGTCTCAAGTCCCCTGTTCTTTTTGGCACCAAAAATAATTTTGAGTAAGTTCCTAATCCGGTCTGGCCTTCGGGGACTGGTTGGATGACTCCTTTTTCTAGCAGCTTTAACACTTCTGTAGCTGCTTGAACCCTCTGATTGGGTGGCACATCCGGGATTTTCCTTGGAGGGGAAGAGGGATGAATAAAGGGTATGGTGTAACCTCCGGCGATGATCTGGAGCACCCACTGATCCTGAGTGATGGACTCCTAGGCTTTCAGGTGCCCCGAAAAATGACCCCCGACTGGCTCCGGAGACGCACAGTTGGGCCGTCCCTCAGGGACTTTGGAAGGATGAACCGCGAATGGATTTGCGGTCTCCTGTGTTTCGGGGGCCTCTGCCGCCTCTACGGTGACGCCTTCCAGAGTAATTCCCCCTTCCTCTGCCTCTGGAGGGGGGTTCACATTGATGAGCAGGGAAAGACCTTTGCGATTTCTTGAACCATATCTTCCCTCCCCTCTGAGCCTTGGGATAAGGTCTTGTGGGAAGCGAAAAACGGGCCCTGATGGCAGACAAGGTCTTGCCCTCCTGCTCGCATCTAGTAAGGGTGTCCTTCACCTTGGGTCCAAAGAGTGAGGACCCATCAAAGGGAGCGTCTGTGAATGAAGACATGAATGCCTCCGCAAAGTGACACAAGCGCATCCAAGCCTGCCTCCTCAGGGCTACACCCGAACTCGCTGCTCTACCCGCCCCCTCGGCCGCATATGAAATGAGCCTCATGGATGAGTTAATGACAGATGACAGGGTAGATAGCTGGGCATTGACAGACTGAGCCAACGCTTCAGGCACATTACCCGAAAGGGTATCTCCCAACTCCTTCATGAGATCCCTTTGTAGTCTTGTGAAATGGCACAAATAATTCAGTGACTGCAAGGTAAAGGTCGCTGAAGATAGTGTACACCCGTACCTATCCATGCTCCTAGATTCCTTGTTAGGTGGATGGATAGACATCGAAGCCTCTGCCATGTCCTGTTGAGTGGCAGACACCACCACCATAGCATCTACTGGAACTCCCTTAGTGAGAAACTGCTTATCTGGGGGTGCAGACAAGAATTTATTGGGACGAGTGGGAACAGGCTCCACAGAGTCAGGGTGCTCCCACACCCTTCGACAAATAATGTCCAGTAACTCGTCGAAGGGTGGAGATACCCAGGAGGTGGAGGGCTGGGCTCTGAAGGCCTTAAGGAACACCGACTCTTCCGCAGAAGGGGCTTTGGAAGGCCAGTTGCCTCTCTGTCTCAAGATCTCTAGCATGTTAGAGAACGAGACATAGTCAGAGGATGACTTAGGGGACCCTTCCGCATCATCCAGATCAGTGTCTGAGGTGACGGACTCTTCTGGGGAGTCCACGTGCTTCCTCTTGCACATCTTTTTCCTAGGGGTCTCATCAGGCAAGGACTCTGAAGGCCCATCCGAAACTAAGGGACCACACAAGGAGGTATCCTCAGGCCTGGGAGCCCTGCTGTCCGAGGAGTACAGGCAACGCTGGCTCCGGAGCCGACTGGGCTGGGGCTGACAGCAATTTGGAAAAGACCGGTGACTGTAGGAGCCTCTGGACAACCCTGTCCAGGTCCGAATCAGAGAGCCTGGAGGACTTGGAGGAAAGAGAAGGGGCTCGACAAACTGTCTCTATGGGCTCCAATATCACCATAGGAGTTTGGCTCCGAATCGGCTCCAACAATATTGGAGCCGAGGCAGACTCAAGGAACACCAAAGCCTCCCTCAGAGCCGATGAATTAGGAGCTGACGAAACTGATCCTGGAGCCAACCCTCTCTCTCTCGGCTCCGAAGCCCTAGGAGCCGAGGGAGGAGATCCCAATTTCGAACCCCTTTCCATCGGCTCCAAAGTCAGTGGAACCAAGGAAGGGGAAGCAGAACTTGGTCTCTCATCTCTCGGCTCTGAGGGCAATGGAGCCGAAGATGAAGACATAGATTTTCCTCTTTTAGCCGGCAGATCCGATGGACTGGTCGGAACCGACGACCTTTTCTTCTTACCACGAGGCTCTGAAGACTAAAGAACCTCTTCAAAAGAAGGCCTGATTAAGCCTTTTAAAATCAGTTTATTTTTTCTCTCTTGGAGGACCCTGGAGGAAAAGGCATGGCAAACACTGCAAGACTCTTGCAAGTGCTTGGCCCCTAAACAGTAAACACAGATGTCATGGCCATCTCTGATAGACATCTTGTACCCACACTTGGTACATTTTTTAAAACCAGATGGCCTATGCTGTTTTCCAGACATTCTGACCAAAAAACACACACTAAAGGAAGAAAAGGAAGGGAATAGAGCTCTAACTTAAACGCTCTAAAGGTAGGGCTAAGGCCCACCAAACACCAGGAATTTACCACAGAAATTTTAACTTTCAGCTAAAACAACCAATACACACTCAGACAACAAGATAGCTATTAAAATAGTTGTTTTGGTTAAATGTTAAGAAAAAGCTCACCAAAAAACCCAAATCTGACTAAAAAAATAGGGTACTTAGCCACAGCCAACTCGAAACCATGTCTTAGCACTAGGAGCGGCAAACGAGATCTGGGGGCTTGGGTGTAGTGCATCCTGGGATATAGGGGTTGGCCCAGCCAATCAGAGACTTTGTGCTAGTGTACCGGCCAAGTCGGAGCCGATTCTCGGCTCCGAGCCCATCAGTTTAGAATGTAGGCAAGATAGGATCGTCTTACATCTCCCTGTTAACATCTCCTTTAGTGAACATTACACAGTTTAAATCCTGTCCTTTTAATAGCCAATAATCTCTTCTAGATAGACAGCTACTTAACAACGACTGAAATGGCTTACCCATCAGCCTATTCAATGGATGCTGTCTAATTCCTGCTATGGTTTCACTCATTCAAATAATGCCACCAACATTATATCCGTCCCCTTTCTCGATTATTCAGCGCAAGTTATTTAGCTAAACCCAGAGGAGGAACACCAGATGAACACTAAGATACTCTTATGCATGTCCAGAAACCAATGAAAACAGTCTTCACCCAGTAGTTCTACTTAGACCTAGGTTGAAATCAAGCCATCTCTTACTCCCTGCAAAATATGCCTGCAGCTAGAAATAGCAAGACCTTGCTGTATTCTCATGCAATCATATATACATTGCTCCCTAACATTCTTGGCTTTGGGGCTAGGCTAATGATCTCTCTAAATGAAAAGTAACAATCCACATTCTTAAAGCATTACATAAATGAAACAAGATTATATCTGTTTATACCACAACATTTGATTAACATGTTTTTATGTGTTATTCTGGCAGTAAAAATCACAAAAGAAGGGAAGCACAACAACTGTTCACATGCTAGACATGTAAATAAACCCCTGTTAAAGTTTGCAATGGCAGATATTTTAATATTTTATCTATTTTTCAATAATCTACTAATTATTGTCTGCAACTGGAAACAGATAAAACAAATCTACTATAACAGTCTACAAAACAAGAATTTTATACTCTGACTGTTCCAAATCTTCATTTATGGAAGCAAAGTCTAAACTGTTCTTGTTGTGTCTTTAAGCAATTTTTTCTAGCTATGCTTGATTTTCTTTTACGTGTTTTTACACATTTCTCCATCCATCATTTGAGCAGAGGAAAAGGTTTAAGTGAAAGATCCATTCTAGCTGTTCCCTTAGTAGATGTTGAGCTACTCTCTGAAAAAGATGGCGCATAGAATGATTACCCATATTGGCTAGCTTGTTGGTCAAACTTTCTTACTTCCTTGAGTGCGGTATCAGGCCTTGATAGATATTAAGACCGCCAAGGAAGAATGCTTTCAGAATGGCCAAGCAGAGCAATTTGAATCGTATTTTAATTCTTTTCAGACATGAAATACTGGCAAGAATGTATTTCTCAGTTGTCTAACATGGGGAGAAGAGTCATTATCCACATAAATCTTATTTTCAAAATGGAATTTTGTTGTCTTTCTGCCAGAGACTGGAAAGAAGAAGCTCTTTGAACTGATATGTCTGCAACTTAGCAAGGGTCAAGGGCAATTGTCTCCTTCTTATCACAGTTTCATTAATTACTCAATGTGCCCTTTCTAACAGGATCTCATCTTGTGGTATACCAGTACACTGACTGATATGAAGTTGCATAAACTTCCTACAGTCTTGTCTTTCTAGTCTTTGGAATTACCATAAAACAAATAATTTGTCTTCTCACTCTAGCTCCTGTTTCATTCATCTTTTGGAGAACGTCTTCTTGAATAATACCCCAGATTACAATTAGTTTTTTTATGTGATTTCTGGAGCTCAGTAATATCATCCAAGTGATTGTTTAGTGTTTGTTCTATTGTATCATGTTTTTCATTAGTATCTTTAATATACTGCTTGAAATACATGCTACTCTTAAAAATCTAATCATGAATTCGGTTGATCTTGATTCCTAAAGAGATGTCAGCAGTGTTTTCACTTTCAGTGTCATGTGGCTTTGGCCACAATCGATATTTAGTAATTCAACACTTCATTCCGCATATCTTGGATCTTTTATTTAGTGACATCCACCACTAGAGTTCATCATACAGAATTTATGAGCAGTTTGACAATTAAAATTAATGGGGGGCTTTTTTTAAACTTTTACTGTTGTTTTCATGCTGGGAGAGGAGAAAGCCTATGACTAGTGTGTTGGGTATGTTGTTTTGCCTTATGGTTTATTGGCACACTGAGTCTGTGGGCTATGTGTCATTTGGGTTGTGTTGGGTGGTGGAGTTTGCTTGCTAAATGGCATACTGGAAGTGAACTCAGGATTACCTGTTTTTAAAGGATGAATGCAGGTATCAGGCAGGTGAGTAGAGTAGATTGGTTTGTGAAAAAGGGTAGTAGCAGAGGCAAAACTAGATGACAGAGGTATATTGGTTTCATGTACATGTTAGAATAGAGTGCTTTGGTACTGAATTAGGATATGGCAAATGCCAGAATCATTTCCTTAGTTAAAGATTTGCTCCACCACCACTTCTGACAGTGCTCTGTGCGGAATTTGTAAAATCTGCCAGCTCATTACACTTCCAAATGACATGTTCTCAGTTAACTCTCTTTTCCATCATACCTCCATCATTTGCTATCTATCCAAGGGAAAATCTGTGAAGTCTTTGGGATATAAAAATAGCAATGCAAGCACTTTCATGCAAAAAACCTAAATGTTATGAACTTTGTTGCATACTTGGGAGCTATATAGGTTCATAGGTGAATAGTAGGCTAACTGCTATGAAGGGTCATTTTACATCTAGCCAATAAGCCAAGATCAGAATCAAATCCTGTACATTGTGTTTATGTGGCGAAGACCTTAACCATTATGCCAATCCCTGTCTCCCAGAAAGTTAAATGAGTCATATCATGTATTACAGCAGCTACAGTTCACAACCTTAGATTCTTCACCCATTCCCTGTTGTGGATGTCTTCCCATTGTTCCCTTTCAAATTGCCTTTCCGGTCTCTACTCCCAATCTTTTCTAACCTTACAATTATCATGCAGTATTTTATATGCCATACGTATTATCCCTTATTAACAGCAGCTTCTAGTCTTTCACTTCACACTCCCATAGTCACTTCTCAATGCCTATGCTCTGATATCAATCCCTGATACGGAAGGCGGTCTCTAAAATTAAATCCAAACTTCTGCTTCACCTCATCCCACTCTATAACTGTTCATTCTCTAGTTATTTGCTTCCAGTACCTTAATTCCTTTGACAATTTTCTCTAGTGAATTCCAGCCCCACCCATTTTACCTATTTTCTATACCCCTACTTGCAGTCATCCCTATTGGCAAAAAATCTTCTTTCTCCATTCCTGTGTTAGTTTAGTTCTTAGAATCCGAATGTCAATAAATGTGAACAGAAGACCAAGAATCACCAAAATCCACAGCCACAGTACCCAAATCTCCAAAAAATGTAGTTGAAAGCAGTAGGTTAAAAACAGCACATTTATTGGTACGTAATCTGAATCACACCAAACAGCAGCAAACTATAAACCAATGCCAGGAGTCTTTGCAAATATGTGTAATTGATGTTAGGACTCTTTTGGCTATATGATCTATAAATTTTGCTAAGACCTCCGTAATACTGCCTGCCCCAGAAACAATGGGCCTGAATCTTAGAGGGGCTAGGCCTTTATGTGTTTTCAGAATACCAAATATTATTGGTACCCTTGGTTTCATAACATGAAAGTAGTTGTATAGCTGCTCATTAATAGTGCCTTGCAAGAGGTGATCGTATAAGTAGTAACTAATTTTGGCATAAGCTAAATTAATTTCATTAAGGGACACCAGTTCATATTGTTCAACATCCTGCAACATTCCCTGTAGGATAAAATCGTAATCTAACTGGTACATTAGCACCACACCCCCTCCTTTGTCAGGTTTCATAACCCGGCATTTTTCCTGCTTTAAATTCTCAATCAACTGGAATTCTTCGATACTGAGGTTCAATGGGCACTTATTTTTCCTGTTTTTACCAGCTGTTCTAATTTCTCTTTCTACCATTTCCTCAAATATCTTAAGAGATGGGTGTGTGTGGGGGGGTTAAAGGTGCTGGTTCTGGTAAGGTCTGAGTGGATATTAGGTTGACCCTTAAAAAATATTGAAAGATTTAGCTGCCTAATAAACAATTTAAAATCTATCAGTGTGTTAGTGGGGTCAAAGGGACTGGATGGGGCAAAGGTCAAACCTTTTGAAAATAAAGTAAAATGCTCGTCTGTAAGCAAGCAATCAGTCAAGTTGTAAATTGTAAAATTATCTTTTCTGAAAATAATTTTCTTGGTAGGGGCCTCTTTCATTGTTAATGGTAAAACATTACCAAGTGGTTCTATTTCTGTATACGATTCCACCCTTGTTTCTGATGTCCCATCCCCCTCACTCCCCTGTTGGGAGGGTGCTGAAAATCCTGGTAGGACTGTTTCCTGCCCCTCTCAGCAATTCTTTCACTCCTCCTGGGTGGTTCATTGTTAACCCTAACACCCTTGTTATTACGTTCCACCATGCTATCCCCTTCCACAAACACAGTGTCATAGTTGTTTTTCCAACCACCATTTCTGTAAATAGGGTAGGCTAAGCCTTCCTGGTATTCGTGCATATCCCTGTCAAGTTTCTTAATTTTCTTATTTAAAACTTTAAAGCAGTGTTGGTCAACCTCATAAAAAACATTGTCATAGCTTCTTTTAACACTTCCAAAATCCACATCATTAGTAACATTTTGGTTAAGAGCAGTCAGCTCCTTCAATAAAAGTTCAGCCTTGGATTGATACTCCACAGTTATTAGTTTCAACATATCTATACCCGCGTTGTTAAAAATGTCACATAACTTGTCATACAATACAGTCCCTGAGTGCACACAGTTAGGAAATTTGAATAAACAGAGACCTTTGGGAACCCTGTTAACCTGTATGCATTCATTTAAGTAGTCTATCTCCAACTGGTTGTTTTTAAGCGCATATAACTTATCTCTAAACAAGTTAAAGTTATTCTCAATGTTTCTGTTAAAATTGGAGTCTACAGTACCTTGCTGAAAATGAAACTGCTTTTCAGTCCATGCTCCAAAGTTAAAATCATTATTTGTGTCCCTTATATTGTCGTCCCTTCTGAGTTTACCACTGGCAACATTTTTAGTGGACGACGTACCATGTTGTGATTTGTCTCGTAAATGGTTACCAGAACTGATGTCATCCACCCTGCCATTCGTAGCAGTTGGTGAAGAAGAAGTGACCCTATTGCGCTTGTCAGAAAGTTGCAACTGGTTGCCAGGCAACCCAAAACTCTGTTCAGCATTTTTTTCTTTAATAGTGAACATTATTCAAAAATAGCATTTTACGCAAGATTTTTAGATGATATTTTTATTTTATGGAAAGGTTCAAATGATGACATTCACAAATTCATAGAGTATATAAATGGAACTACTAATTTTTTAAAATTTACTTATATTGTAAGCGATATGGGAATAGCATACTTAGATACATATATCTACAAAATTGCAGATGGGTATGCTTCGAAGGTACACAGGAAGAGTACTTTTTCTAATGACTATGTATATTATACGAGTAATCATCCCCGTCATATATTTAAGAATATAGTGAAAGGGCAGTGCATTAGGGGAGCTAGAATGTCCTCAACAAAATCTGAGATGGAAAATGAAATGCAGTTTATATTTAAGTTATTCACTGACAGAGGTTATCCTAAAAGGTTGTTAGAGGACACTATTAAATATGTCATTTCACAATGGGATCTTAAATATATTCCTTTATTGGGGAAGCAGGCCACAATTAACAAAAAACCTTCAAATGTTTTAAATGCAGGAAGAGTTTGTGTCTTAACTTACACTCCATATGTTAATTGTATCAAAGAAATTTTAACAAGACATTGGGATATAGTGTCAGTTTCTGATTCATTTAAAGACAAATTGGGACAGTACCCGAGGGTAGTTTACAAGACAGCACCCAATATCAAGAGATTGTTAGAGAAAGTGGGTAGTAATGAATATAAAGACAAAGATGAGTGGGTATCTACAAAGAGGTGTGGGAGATGTAGGTAATGTAAATATATTTATGATCAACCAAACATAGTATTAGGAGATGTGACTCATACGAGAATAAGAAGTAGGGGTGGTAATTGTAACACAAAACAGGTAGTATATCTTGCAAAATGCAAAGAATGTTTAGCATTCTATATAGACAAAACAGAGAGACAACTGAGGAAGCATATATACGAACATTATTATAAGATACAAACAAAAGACCTCAACAATGCACTATATAGACATATTAGTGAATTAGGTGAGCAGCATACTTTTTTGTTCTCTATCATAGATCAGGAACATTATATACCCTTTGGTGGGGATTGGAAAACTAGATTGGCATGTAGGGAAAGCAAATGGCAAATATTAGTAGATGCCACCAGGAGCCCAGGAATTAATGATTATATAAGTATAAAACCTTTTTTAAATATGTAACAAAAATTTTTTTTTAGGTTACCATATATACAGTTTTATTATTATATATGTTTATATACATTTATACATTTTTTAGCTTACAAGTAGGTTGTAATGCTGTTTTGGATTTTATGGTCGTGATTTTATTCATTTTTTGGAATTATATTAGATTAATAAGATGTAAATAGTTCGTTTATTTATTTATTAATAGGTTGTATTATTATCAAGAAGCGTACAGGATATGTTTGTCAGGAATTAATCTAGTGAAGTTAGGAATATTATGTATATAGAAGAGTGATGTATCTTTAAGAATATTCAAAAGTTTTGGTGCCAAAATCTGTATAAATTACATTGTCTATGCAAGTTTAATTCGTTCTGATGAAGTCAGCAATCGGCTGATGAAAGCGCTTAACTTTTGTGGACATTATTTACAGTGGATGTTGGTCTTTCATTGTTTTTTGTTGTCCAGTGTGCAATAAACGGATTTGCTGTGGTTGCTGCGTTTACCTTTATTACCTTCTACTAGCCATTTGCCGGATATTTTGTGGAGTTCGTGTTCACTTTGTTGACTTACTTTCATGTTATGAAACCAAGGGTACCAATAATGTTTGGTATTCCGAAAACACATAAAGGCCTAGCCCCTCTAAGATTCAGGCCCATTGTTTCTGGGGCGGGCAGTATTACGGAGCCCTTAGCAAAATTTATAGATCATATAGCCAAAAGAGTCCTAACACCAATTACACATATTTGCAAAGACTCCTGGCATTGGTTTATAGTTTGCTGCTGTTTAGTGTGATTCAGATTACATACCAATAAATGTGCTGTTTTTAACCTACTGCTTTCAACTACATTGATGTTATGTGATCCTATCTCGCCTACATTCTGACTGATGGGTTCGGAGCCGATCCCTCGGCTCTGACTCGGCACGCTTATGCCAAAGAGCGAAGTCTCTTATTGGCTGAGCTTACTATATCCCAGGATGCACCACTACCAGTCCCCCAGATCTCGTTTGCCGCTAACAAGCGAAGACGTGGTCTCGAGCTTGGCTGAGCTAAGTAGTGTTTTTCACTTACTTTCCTGTCAGGAATTTCTTTAAAATTCAACAAAAAGCTGTTTTAACAGCTATCTAGTGGGTTTTGTGTATGAATGAGTATTTTCCCTTGGTAAAATATTGTGTAGTGACTGTGTTTTGTCAGACTAGAGGTCCCATCGGAGTTGAAGGGCCTTCCCCTGTCAGTTCGTTGTTTGGCTAATTCCCTATTATTTTTAGGGGTCTTGGATCCGTTACTTCTTTTTTTGGTATTGTGTTTAGTCCTTGTTAAAAGAGAAGTAGAAGAAGAGAGAGGAAAGAAATTTTTTTCTGTGATAGTCAGTGTGTTTTTTGTGTTTCTTTTTGGCTAGTTCACTGTATTTCATTGCCATAATGTCACAGGCTCCTAGGCCTTCAGGATTTAAAAAGTGCACTAAGTGCAGTTTTAAGATGTCGATCACAGACGACCACTCTCTCTGTGTATACTGTTTGGGCGCCAAACATTTGCAGGAGTCCTGTAGTGTGTGTCACGCGTTTTCCTCGAGGGTCCTCCAAGAGAGGAAAAATAAACTTATACTAAAAGGCCTTATTAAACCTTCATTTGAAGAGGCATTAGCTTCCTCTCCTGCTCCTGCTAAAAAGAAAAGGGCATCGGCTCCGACCAGTCCGTCGGAACCGACCACCAAAAAACATAGGCAGGCTTCTCCTTCGGCTCCTCGGACTTCGGAGCCGAGGGCGGAACGGTCTGCCTCGATGCCTCCAGCCTCGACTCCTCTGGATTCAGAGCCGTCGTCTGGGGCATCGAGAGGCGGGTCATCTTCATCGGCTCCACTGATCTCGGAGCCGATGAAGGTTGTCCGCGCAGACACTTCCTCCTCGGGGCCGAAGCGATCTTCGGCACCGAAGGAAATAGGTTTGGACACTCCATCGGCGCCGATAATTGTAGAGTCGATTCGGAGCCGGTCCCCTAGTCCCTTGGAGCCGTTGGAGAGGCCTACTCGGACCCATTCGGTCTCTTCCAGGTCATCAAGGATGTCAGATTCGGACATAGACAGGGTGCTCCAAAGACTGTTCCAGTCACCAGTCTTCCAGAAATTTGTTTCGGCTCTGACCCATTTGGCTTCGGAGCCGATAGCCCACTCCATTGCCATTCCTCCTCCGACCGCTTCGGCTCCGTCGGAGCAGGTGCAGTTGGAGCCAGTAGAGATACTAGGGTCGGCTCCGACCCTTACTCCAACCCCTGCCTTCGGGTCCGAGTTTAGCACGTGGACTTCTTCGGCCGGACCCGGGGGTGATGTTTCGGGACCAATGCTGTCGGTTCCGAGCCTCCCTCTCGGTGCTTCGGCCGCGGGACTTCCGTCTGCTACCATGGCTCCGGGGACCGGACCCTCCCAGGATTCTGTGGGTCCGGCTTTCAGAGCTATGAGGAGTGCCTTGGCCAAGTCTTCTTCGGCCATCTCTGCGGCTTTACCGGCACCTTCCCTGGGCATGGAGACTGGGTCTTTGGCAGTTCCCCTGTCTCTAAGCAGCGGAGCCCCGGGGCCTGAGGTTACCCCCACTGGGGGTTCCCCTCCTCCTGAGGGTTCTTCGGAGTTGTCTTCGGAGGAGCCCCCAAGGAAGAGATCATGCAAGAGGAAGCACATGGACTCCCCCGACGAGTCTATTACATCGGACACTGATCTTGATGATGCGGAGGGGTCCCCAAAGTCATCCTCGGATGATGTCTCATTTGCGGACATTCTAGAGATCCTTAAGCAACGAGGCAGCTGGAATTCCAAACCCCCCTCCGCTGATGAGTCAGTGTTTCTCAAGGCCTTCGGGGCTCAGCCCTCCGCCTCCTGGGTGTCTCCGCCCTTCGACGAGCTCCTGGATTTGGTTTGTCGGAGGGCGTGGGAACATCCAGATACTGTGGAACCAGTGCCTTCTCGCCCTAACAAATTTTTGTCTGCCCCACCCGAGAAGGAGTTCTTAACGAAAGGCGTGGCTGTAGATGCCATGGTGGTGGCATCTGCTACCCAGCAGGACGTGGCAGAGGCTTCAACGTCCATCCATCCTCCTAATAAGGAGTCTAGGAGCATGGACCGGTACGGGAAGCGGACCCTGACTTCAGCGGCCTTTACTCTGAGGTCCCTGAATTATTTGGCACATTTCACCAGACTACAGAGGGATCTGGTCAAGGAGCTCTCAGACTCCCTCTCAGGTAACCTACCTGAGCAGCTAGCCCAGTCGGTTAGCTCTCAGTTGGCTATCCTCACCTCGATTTCTAACTCGTCCATGAGGCTCATTTCATATGTGGCCGAAGGGGCGGGCAGAGCGGCAGGCACAGGCGTGGCTCTACGGAGACAAGCCTGGCTCCGTTTGTGTCATTTTGCAGAGGCCTTCAAGTCTTCCTTTGCCGACGCTCCCTTTGATGGGTCCTCTTTGTTTGGACCCAAGGTAAAAGACACTCTTACCCGCTGTGAGCAAGAGGGAAAGACTTTATCTGCCATAGGAGCACGTTATTCCACTCCCTTTCGGCCTTATCCCAAGGCAAAAAGAGGAGGGAAGATGTGGTTCCGCAAATCACAGAAATTCTTTCCTCAACAGCAGGAGGATTCCCCTTCCAGAGGCAGAGGACGGGGAAATTTTTCTGGGAGACGCCGTCCCAGAGGCGGCAGAGGCCCCCGCAACACTGGAGACCGTGAGTCCTTTCGTGGCTCTTCAGCCTCCCACACTTCATGAGGGATTGCCTGGCTGTGCTGCTCCGGAGCCAGTCGGGTGCCGTTTTGCCAAGCACCTAAAAGCCTGGGAGTCTATTACTCAGGACAGATGGGTGCTTCGGATAATTGCCGGAGGTTACACCATTCCCTTCACGCACTCACCCCCACCGTCCAAAAAAATCCCGGACCCACCACCCAGTCAAAGGGAAATTGCAGCCGTAGAAGCTTTAAAGCTGCTAGAAAAAGGAGTCATCCAACTGGTCCCCACAGACCAGATCGGATCCGGAAACTACTCAAGGTTCTTTTTAGTGCCAAAAAAGACAGGAGACCTGAGACCCATTTTGGATCTCAGCAAACTAAACCAGTCCGTCATGAAGTCCAAATTCCGAATGGTCACTTTACAATCCATTCTCCCATTGTTGGAGAAAGATGTTTGGATGTGCTCCATAGATCTCAAGGACGCCTATTATCACATACCGATACATCAGGCGTCCAGGAGGTATCTGCGCTTCAGCCTGGGAGACAGTCATTTCCAATTTTGTGCACTGCCCTTTGGTCTCACCACAGCCCCCAGGGTGTTCACCAAGTGTCTGGCAGTAGTGACTGCTCACCTGAGGAGTCTCGGATTCCAAGTGTTTCCCTATCTGGACGACTGGCTCCTGACTGCCACCACCAGGCATCTACTACTAGAGAACCTACAAGCCACCATCTCCTGGGTGCTTCCCTGGGAATTACATTCAACTGGTCAAAGTCTGTCTTGCTGCCTTCTCAGCGCATAAGATTCATAGGAGCAGAGATAGACTCAAAATTAATGCGAATCTTCCTTCCTACCGAAAGGATTCAAACATTACAAGGTCAAGTCCGAGCCCTGCTTCTAAGATCCAAAGCCCCAGCCAGGATGGTCCTGCAACTTTTAGGTTCAATGTCTGCCACAGTTCTCCTAGTTCCTCTGGCAAGATTGCACATGAGGATTCTTCAGTGGCTGTTATCGACACAATGGTCTTTTCAGGATCTCCCCCTCAATCATCACATACTAATTACAGAAACATGCAAACGGGACCTCCGCTGGTGGCTTCTAACATCCAATCTGAATCAGGGAAGACCTTTTGTTATACCCCCTCCGGTGGCCACCTTGACAACGGATGCCTCCCAGACGGGGTGGGGGGGGGCATTGTCTGGGCAGGTCAGTTCAGGGTTCTTGGCTTCCAAACGAAACATTTCTCCATATCAATGTGTTGGAAATGAGGGCTGTACTTCTGTCCCTACAAGCCCTCCACAAGTTTCTCCCTCAAGGCATTATCACTATCCACACAGACAACATGTCGGTGGTCTGGTATCTAAACAAACAAGGAGGGACCAGATCTTACCCCCTTTGCAGAGAGGCCATGAGAGTGTGGGAATGGGCAGTGGCTACCAACCGCTTCCTGGTAGCGACCCACATTCCAGGAAAATCCAATGTATTGGCAGACAGACTGAGCAGGACTATTCTCTCTCCTCACGAGTGGTCCCTGAACGAAACAGTAGCAGCTCAGATTTTCAAAAGATGGGGGATTCCGTGCTGTGACCTGTTTGCAACACCACAAAACACGAAGTGCAAAAGGTTCTTTTCCTTGACCCCCCCGTCAAGGGGAGGCAGCTATGGATGCTCTAGTCCAACCTTGGCCAACAGGACTGCTTTATGCTTTCCCTCCGGTTCCACTCCTCCCCAAAGTCATCCAGAAAGCTTCCCAATTGGGGTCCACAATGATTCTAATTGCTCCATACTGGCCTCGTCAGGTATGATTCCCCTACCTACAGAAATATACTCTGGACGGTCCTTGGTTTTTGGATCTAACTCCGGACCTTCTGGTTCATCAGTCAGGACAACAGCAACAGTCCCTTCACACTTTGAAATTAACAGCTTGGCTCCTCCACTTCCAACTTTAGTCAGAAATCACACCTTGGACCCGGAAGTTATTCACATTTTATCTTCCGCCCACAAACCCACCACTAAGAAATTGTATCACAGTAAGTGGAAGAGGTTTGCTATCTGGGCTCAACTCAGAGGCTTAGACCCTATTACTGCCCCGATACCAGAGGTCTTGAAATTTTTGACATCCTTGTTTAATCAAGGATCTTCAGTCTCTACTATTAAAGTCCAATTAGCAGCTATCTCCAAATTTCACGAATCCATAGACCCACCGTTGATGAGCAGCAGATTATGCAAAACTTTCATGAAAGGTGCTGTGCTTTTAAGACCCCCAGTTTTTCATCCTGTGCCTCCGTGGGATCTTGATTTGGTACTTCGTGCCTTAACATCTGCTCCTTTTGAACCGGCTGCTACATGTGAGTTGAAATATCTGTCTTGGAAAACTGCCTTCTTAATTGCAATTACCTCTGCAAGAAGAGTTTCAGAACTTCAAGCCCTATCTATCAAACCACCATACTTGATTTTTCACAAGGATAGAGTATCACTTAGACCTAATCCATCTTTTGTTCCCAAAGTTTGTTCTAATCTCTGTCTCCAACAATCTCTAGAGCTACCAGTTTTCTTTCCAAAATTTTCAAACAAAGCAGAATACACCTTGCATACGTTGGATGTTCATAGGCAATTGCGCTTCTATCTAGACAGGACTCAACAAATTTGGAAAACAGATCAATTGTTTGTGTCCTTTTCAGACAATAAACTGGGTCAAACCATCACTAAAGCTACTATTGCCAAATGGATTAGAGATTGCATAACTCAGGCTTATTCCTCTTCAAATAAGCAACTTACAACATCTGTCAAAGCTCACTCTACTAGAGCTATGGCTACCTCTATTGCATTTCATTCCAAGCTCGCTATTTCTGAGATTTGTGCTGCGGCTACTTGGTCCAACCCGCATACTTTCATTTCCCACTATAAATTGGATGTGGCATCTAAAGGGCGAGCATCTTTTGGTTCCACGGTACTCAGGAGTGTTTTCCAGTGAGCCACCCAGGATATAGGTGCTAGGGACGCTGTCCCATCAGTCAGAATGTAGGCGAGATAGGATCACATAACATCTTTTAGTTATGTACTCACCATAACTTCAGATGTTTGGGATCCATCTCCTACATTCCTAATACCCACCCTCCTTCCCCCTGCCTTGGAGATCAGAAGAGATTGAACGGTTTGAGTTCTACTGTTTTTATCTTGTATCATCTGTCAGTGTTATATAAGCAGTGCATGCGTGTGTGCATGTATGCGGACAAACTAGATCTGGGGGACTGGTAGTGGTGCATCCTGGGATATAGTAAGCTCAGCCAATAAGAGACTTCGCTCTTTGGCATAAGCGTGCTGAGTCGGAGCCGAGGGATCGGCTCCGAACCCATCAGTCAGAATGTAGGCGAGATGGATCCCAAACATCTGAAGTTATGGTGAGTACATAACTAAAAGTTTTGGAGATTTGGGTACTGTGGCTGTGGATTTTGGTGATTCTTAGTTCTTAGAATACTTCCTTCCACTTAATGAGTATAGTACTCTATGTTGATATGATTCTACACCGGGATCTGCATCCAAAGTCTTACTCTCTCCTTATTCCTCAAATTTTCCCTGTTTCAACACCGTCATCTTTTTCCAGTTTAATTTATAACTTTCCACTTGCATTATGTATATGAGCCTTAACTGAATAAATATCAAGCATCTGTTCAAATCACCTAACATTAAAGTACGTTGTTCAATGGGCAGAATCATCTTATCTCACTTAACTCTTGCCCTCTTCCTCTGCCTAAATAAATTAATTTAACTCTTATTGTGCAGGACTTCTCCTTTGTTTGATAAAAATATTACTGGCCTGTATACAAAACTAAATGGACTAAAAACATTTTCACTGCTTGTATCTTACTATTCATAACCAAGAGCTTCTGGATTCTCAGTTTTTGCATTATCGTTTGTTTGGTCTCTTTACAGGCATCCTTAGCTGCCATAACAGAATCCCTCTTCAATAAATACTCCTAAATACTTCATCTTATCATGTCCCCATAAATACAGGTCTTGCTGAACCTGTTGAAATTCTTTTGCTTATTCCTTAGATCCTGATGCCATTGTGACTGTTTCTGAATAACTCCATTCCAGACCTTATGAATGAAGTACACAATTTGCCACTGATCCTCTCATAACTTCGGTCATTTTTGTAATCAAGTAGTGTGGATGGTCCCCAGGCCCTTCTGCCTTATTTTCTATCACACATTTAACTCTTTCATCACCATATCTCTGGATACTTTACTACTGCACATCTCCAAAAAATATTCATTGAGATCCTTCTGTCGCTCTTCTGATTCATTGCTCATTTTCAACTCAGTCCTAGTCAGCAAATAACTGGCTTTATGATACATAAAGGTGAAGTCTTGACTGGGAGCTAGATGACCCTAGGTGTGGTCAGTAGCCTTACCATTGAAGGAGCTGGCAGAGGAGAGAAGAGTGGGAGTAAATGGCTGACAGAGAAACTTCCATGCTTGGTGGCGATAAGTGGTTTTGCCCACTGCAATACTGACACCGACTGGAAGATGGATGTACAGCATGCATCATATGACCTGGATAAATGCACTTGACTTGCCAAGCTATGTTCATGCAGTACCTTTACTTGTGTGTACGTGGAAATACTAACACAATGGCAGAAGACATGTGCATGGTTTGGTAAGAAGCAAAAGCAAAAAAAAAAAAATGGAAAAAAATGACTACTTACAGAAGGAAGTAACCATCCGGCTTCATGGTTGTTTACTCCAAGCAAGTATGGGACACTGTTAAATTCTTTTGCTCGAAAAAGCTCCTCAAGTGATTTTTTTAAAAAAACTCCATCATGTACTACTGGCATACTGCTAATTTTCTGTGAATTGAGAAGAAGAAGAGAGGTATAAATGTCATACATTTGTGATATTGTTTGCTTAACTGCTTTTGTCAACATATCTAAAAGAGAAAATCAGAAAGTAGCATGGAAGAAAATGATAAATTAAGTTGCAATATAATAATATATATATATATATATATATATATATATATATATATATATAAATATAAGTATATATGTGTGTGTGTGTGTGTGTGTGTATATATATATATATATATATATATATATATATATATATATATCTATATGTAGATCTACTTCAAATGCTAAAAGTTGCACATTACCGAACCACACATCATCGAGGATGAGATAATCAATGTTCTTCAACATCAAACGTGAAAGTAGACTAAATTTAAAAAGATAAAACTCTGTTTGTAAGTCCTTTACACCCCCTGCTACTTACATATACCAACTCTGAGATCGCACTGCAGTGAAGAGAACAGTAAATTTCCAGTTCCATTCCATTCTCTTCACTGTTGTACTATCTTGGAATGGGTACATTTTAGGAGCAAGGGGTGTGTAGGTGCAGGGAGGCTTGATCCCCCTGCAAAAATGTGAAATAGGAAGTTTTCACATTTTAGGTTTTTTTTTTCTTTAGTTTGATATTGCAGAACTTTGATCCTCTGGTCCTTGATGATCAGAGGTTCGATGTTGTGCAATTTTGATACTCTGAAGCGGACTGTCTCTCGCTCTCTCCCTCTCTCTCTCTCTATATATATATATATATATATATATACACACACACACACACACACACACACACACACACACACACACACACACACACACACACACAAAATATATTATGGCTTTCTGATGGAGTCATTAACAGTCTACTAGGAGACTTTCAGTATATAAAATACTGTACAATGAAATAAAAAATGCTAAAACATTACTGAAATGACACATGTAAACAGGCTTATTACTACATGGTGCTATATGTGTAGAATGCTTCTAAGTCATTTTTTCAGTATCTGTGTCAACCTCTGAGGTAGAATAAAATAGTACAGGGTATCAGGGTGCAGCCCCACCTATGGAGTTCATGGGTGAAACACGTTTTTTTGTGTTAGACTGAGCATCAGTTGAACTTTGAGCTGAAAAACTGATTAGTTACACCTGCTAAATTTAGCTTCAACTAGATGATCTTTTGAAAAATATATTACAATTGTTTATAATGCAAATAAGGCTCCCTCATGCATGTTATCTTAATGTTACCTCAAGGTAGGGAAATACAAAAAAAGAAATCATTGCTTAGAGGCTAGAGTCATTATGTTGGAGAGATAGTTTTGGGTAATGGAAGGGTTTGCATAACTTTCTTTCTTTTTTAAAGCACAAGAATAAAATATGCAATTAACTGTTGTTCAGAAGAATAAAAGAAATAGAGCTAGCCTGAGAGGAGCACTGAAGGAACATTTATAAATGACATGTACATAGTGTCATTGCAACAACTCTTTTGTTAACATTAATGACCAAACAAGGGAAGGAATGTATATATTGAGGCATAAACTTTACAGTCAGTATTTTTTAACAAGATACAAGATTCCACTACAAAATAAGTGTTGACTGGTGACTGCAAAAAAGGTGGGGCTACAAGAAGTAGCAAACTCTGTGAGGCTAATTCGAATGAGGTGGGAGGTCAATGAGTACTGAACTGTGATCAAACAATGGTGTCAGTCACATTCATCCACAGCTGCTTCAGTATCCATTCATTATAGCCAGTTTATTGACACTGTACATTTTTTATGTCTGACTGCAATAAAATACTGCTACTACTACTACTACTACTACTACTACTGTAATGTCAGTAAGCTTGCCCTACTCATGCACACTGTGATGTCCACACACTGGCCCAGTAATCAAGGAGCCTCAATCCTCACCACTAGCACCAGTGAGGGGCGTGCACATTGGGGGGATAACAAGTACACACACAGTAAAGTACAATTTCCCTTAAGAGCACACAGAGATCACAGTCAGTCTAGGATTGGTTTCTCCCCATCTCTCCATATCCCCAATAATACTCCCCACTGGCACAGCTATAGGGTCCAGATCTTAGCCTAGTGATCAAGCTAAAACCTCCAGCTCCCTCTCTGTCCAACCCGTGCTTTGTGTCCCTGCCCAAGTGGCTGACACACACACTTTAAGATTTGATTTATATACAAACACACAGACACTCCTGACAAAAGCTGGCACAGATTCTCCAGCTGTGCCACCTTTCTGCCCAGACTATAAGGTAGTACCGGCTGCCACCAAACACTAATATCAGCTACTATAAGGCCATTCCCAAAGGGTGAGCAATTTCACTGTGTAAGTTAATATTATCCAAATAGTAAGTGTGACTGAGCAGCAAGACTATTGGAGTGGCTTGGACAGTATCACCAAATACATGCAAGTGCTCTAGAGCTTAAATTATCTCTACACAAAACAGCCACAGTTGGAAGGTTTACAAATATTTAATAATAAATAATAAAAACACATGGCAAAGCTCATCTATTCAACACAGTGCTAATCAAGAGTTCAAAAATCACAGGAACTTTAAAACAATATTGTAGGATAGTCTGACATAAATATAGAAAACAGCTAGACTAATCTGGCTAAATTTCTATCTAACTCTAAGAGAAACTATGTTGTAAATAACTTTACTTACAAGGCAAAGTGCTGGTGAGTTGTTGTCAACTTCAGACAAAATCCAAAATGCTCCATCTTTCTCTCTGAGAAAATCTTAAATTGATAACACCCAGTACTGCTGAGTCATTTCACATTACCTTATTTTTATCACTTCTTCTTTAGTTCCCAAACTCAAAATTTACATCTCTTTGTAAGCTGCACCTGGCCAGGAAACAACAGCAATAAAATATACTTTTGCATGTAAAATCTAGCAATTATCTCTGCCTTAACACAATAGAAAGAATTTGCTGGTCCAGACATCTTGTCTACGAGCTTGAGATCAAACACAGTTGTAATTCTTTACTTAACAGCCTTCTTTCAGCAGAGAGCTCAGTACATCATAGTTTATTCATAACACATAGTTCTCTTTACATTTGTAAAACAAGCCTGTGAATTATATTAATATTTACAATGACATATAATTATTTATAAAATTCTATCTAGCTAGGCTGGAAGCCTTCACACACACATTAGCTTTGCTAGACCTGGTCAAGACTGTTTATAAAGACAGCTAGGGTTAATCAGTTTCATCTACTGACTGACTCAGAACTGAATCATTATAGCCACTTTATTCACTGTGTGCATCTTAGATATCTGATTGGGATCAAATGAAAAAAGTAATTAGTTATAATATTTCAAATATTTCACATTGTTGTACTGAAACATAAACTATCCCTATTAAGCTAGACCAATAACTGTTTAAAATGACAGCTGGGATCTGCCACTTGTATCCACTAGCTCTGCAAAATCAGATCAATGACTGTTTAGAATGGCAGCAGGGATCAGTCATATTCATCTACACACTGCCTCAGTATGTACTCATTAGACCCACAATATTGACTGCATCCACCTCAGATGTCCAGTGTGATAAAATAAAATAAGAAAATAATAATAACAGTGGCATTAATTTTGTTTTACTGAAGCAACCAGTAATTTGCCAAGACAGATCAACAGATGTTTAAAATGACAGGAGTAGGTCAGACATTTGCATTCACAGACTGCTTCCATGACCATTATTTACAGTTGCAAAATGTGATTGTGATCAGATGCGTGAATAAATACAAAAGTATTTCAGGTTGTTAGTATCAAATGAACAGTACAATGGCGTAATGGTGCAACGCACTGAATTCTTCCAGACATAAAGACACAGATGCATCACCTTACTCATGTTAAAAAACAGTACAGAATAAAACAATGAGCCCCATAAACACAGCTGGAAACTTTAATATCTATAAGTGCTTTCACAACACAATGCTGCTTCATCAGACCATTAAATAAAATCAGGTTGCGCAATATATAAAATAAACAATAAATTCAAATACACAGATCAAATTACACAAGTGAGTCACATGTTTAACTTCAATTAAACAGGGATACAATGTAACTAGCCCAGCATTAATGGCATATGACTGCATGTAAAACTTGATTTCAAGACATTTACAGAGATAACTACCCCATAGCATTGTAACATTTAGCCTTTTGAATTACAACTATATATAGATGTATATATAAATATATATATATATATATATATATATATATATATATATATATATATATATATATATATATATATGTATATATATATATATGGAAACTTCAAAAACAAGCCCTCTTCAACTCACACACCCCCTGATAATTATATATACTAACTCCAAGACTGCACACTCCGCAGGGGAAACCCCAAGGACTATGTGATCTCACACAGTTGTCAGCCATCTATTTTGTTGACCAAAGCATGTAGGCAAAACAGAGGTTGATTTAAAATCAAATAAACAAATGCCATAGAACCCATGTATATGTGTACATATATATATATATATATATATATATATATATATATATATATATGTGTGTGTGTGTGTGTGCGTGTGTGTGTGTGTGTGTGGGCATGTTGATCTAAGGCATAACATCAAATGCTCAAAAGTCTGAATGCAAAAATATCAACCCCAAAAGATCAAAACTGTAAAGGCTGAAAAAAGAAAAAAAGAATATCATTCTTTCTATACGAGGGGGAAACCCCTAAACCCAACATCTCTTGAAACTTACATATATACCTACTCCAAGAATGCATTACAGAGGGGAAAAGCAAATGTGTAGTCCACACTGCACTATGATCTTACACATAAGAAGACCGGAAATTTGCAGTGTTTGTATATTTGATTACTTTTGCATGTCTTACACTGACTGAATAGTTGAATGAACAGCTACATGACACTAATTTATGAATATATATATATGTATATATATATATATATATATATATATCACACACAGTATATATATGTGTGTGTATGTGTGTATGTATGCATATATATATATATATATATATATATATATATATATATATATATATATATATATATATATATAGGTATGTGACTTTGTCACAATAAATCTAAAACACACTTCATAGAAAACGCAAATGACTGAATCTCAATTGATAGAAAAGTGTGAAAGGCTATAGAAAGTGATGGTTGTTTTGTATCATAGGAATTGCAGTATAAATTAAAGTTGATCAATTTTTGCACCTTGCTAATGCCCACTGCTATGCTTTATCTATAGATGTTTGTGCATCAGCAGTGATTACTGTGTGAGTAGTTTTCTCTGTTCTCTGAGGCTGCGCTTCTATGGAATTACGTTTTTTAAGTAAGGGGGCATGTGAGGTGCAGGAGGGCTTGTCACCCTGCAGAAAAAAAGAAAACCTTTTGAGAACTATTTGGTTAATATGAAGTTTTACATGTAATGCAATTCACCTAAGTGTGTTTTACATTAAATGTGTCTTAGATTAAATTTTAGATATTCTCTGATTAGGTAAAGAGACTTAGCTAAAAAATGATGGATGCTTTATATATATATATATGTATATATATATATATATATATATATATATATATATATATATATATATATATATATATATGTACACTCTCACACACACACACACACACACACACACATATATATATATATATATATATATATATATATATATATATATATATATATATATAGATATACAGACAAAACCTAGCCCTGAGGAAATGTAATTTTTCAGCTTTAAGTGCAATAAACATTTTCCTTACGGAAGAACAAACCAAAAAAGGTAAAACTAATAAAAAAAACAATAAAACAGATCAGTACTTTCACAATTGTCAGTTCATCTTTTGTTCTTACTTATTTTACTTAATAAACTGTGGTTTAAACAAGGAATTTCTGCTTGAATCCTGTTTACTTGTTTTTTTTAATAAGAATGCAAAGTGATCTGCAACACGGTTCTTACATTAGAATTTATCACAACAGTCTATTTTACCAGTTTGTATGCTGATCTCTTTCCTGTACAACTAGTTTTCCTTTATAGACACACACACACACACACACACACACACACACACACACACACACACACACACACACACACACACACACACACACACCATCTATTCCAAGTGGAACAATGCCACCCCAGGCAATGCCGAATGGCTATCTATGAATAAAGGGCCAGAACTCTTCTCCAGAAAGGCAGGCCCACCCTCATCATCGTCATGAACCTCAGAAAGGCTGGGTTGTGCATGTGTTACCTGAAGAACAAATCTATCATCTGGGCATACAGAAATGAGGCAATATTGGAAGGCAGTCATAAATTAATGCAGCATAATGATGGAAATAAGACTTTAAGGCATGGCGGGCCTAATTTGCAGAAATAATCACACTAGCTGCAAACCTGTCTTGCTTCCTGTGTAAGATAACATGGTTTGCATTACATTCAGTTCATGCTGAAATAGAAAGATTGCATCAAGGAACAGAGAGAACTGTAAGGTAAGATGACTAATACAAAGGATTAAGACTGGATGCTTTTAACAGCCTGCTTTTTGCAGTCCAGTGCTGGATTTTCTCAGACTTCATTTGCCTACTGCAGTCTCATTAGCTGCATGAAAGGCAATAAGCAATTGTGAGTACCTTGCACATACATTAAGATTAATAGAATATAACACAGGTATACAGGGGGATCAACCCCATAATGGCAGTCACCATACCATGGTACAACCTGAACCTATACCAGAAGAGGGTTGTATAGAACCCACAAAAAATATAGACATATTACATGCTGTGCCACCACCACCATCTCCACCTGACATGGAAGACTGATGTAATGGCAGGTCTAAATCCTACCTTGAGCTTGTCAATTACTTGCCAGTGGCAACAACATTCCCAAAGCCAGTACTGCATAAAACAGAAAACATATGACTGTAAAAAAATGGGAAATTCAGGAAATTCCTGTATAACCTCTGCTTCCTATTCACGGACATCATCAGGGTTCCTCTGCCACAGGTCAGCAGATGAGTGCCTGCACTGTCTCCCCATTTTTGTGTTACTCATGTTTAAGGACAACTCACCTGCTGGGTAATACCTGGCATCCACTTTCCTAAATTCACCATGATAGGAGCCTAGTGGTCACGCCCTAAAACAGCCATGAAGGAGAAGAAGCAGTATTTTACGATAGGAGCCTAGTGGTCATGCCCTAAAACAGCCATGAAGGAGAAGAAGCAGTATTTTACGATAGGAGCCTAGTGGTCATGCCCTAAAACAGACATGAAGGAGAAGAAGCAGTATTTTACTCTCCATCTCATACCATGAAGTGCCGTAACAGGCATTACCAGAAGCTGCTGGCCTTATTTCCTCCAAAAATGGTGACACATTTGCAAGGAACAATATAGCTGTCTGTTGTGAAATTTCAGTTTAATTTCTCCAAGTCCTTTCGGTTTCTAATACCATTATGAAACTGGACGCAATTCCTAGGTGAGGGTGCGATTAAAGTTAATGGAATTAATATTGCCTTAGTTTTTCATGTTAGCCAAAAGTGCTCTTCTCAGCACCCACAATGTGTCCAGAATTGATACCTTCTGTACTTCATATAGAGTTACATGTATTGTAAGTACTCAAAAACAAACCCAAGCTCAGATAAGTGGTCAAACAATCAAAAACCAAGAGCCATAAATGAAAAGAATGATGACCAAATGTTTTCTAGTGAAAACAAGAGCTTTCATTTCACTTTCTACAGCATTCTTTTCATTTATAGCATATGTAAGTATGACTGTAAATTCTTTTTTATTAGATCTGTTGCTCCCACTACTATTGGAACTGTCTCGGTATCTTTGTTCCATATAGCTCTCGTTTCTGCCTGTAATTCCTGGTACTTTACAACTTTGTGTCTTTCTATACATAAGATGCTGCAGTCACTGTGTGTAACAATTTTAATGATTAATGCCACTTTTGTATTTTTTCATGGACTACTATCTCTGATTTTCTTGCATCTATTTTTTGAACTGTTGTAATGGGTGATTCCAAGTGATATATATTTCTTCATTCTCTATAATGCTTTGTGTTTCTTGTTTCCAATGCTTCTCAGCTACTTTTATACTGTAGTGTTTGCAAAATCCCCAGTGCAATACTCTTGCCACATTATTGTGCTTTTCAATACATAGGCCCTCTGCCATGAATGTATTACACCCAGCAACAAGATGTGAGACTGTTTCCAGTACTTTTTTACGAGCCTGCATTTATCTGTTTCTCCCACCTGTTCAATGGACCTTGTAATCTAACACGTACATAGACCAATATCCTGGGTTGCCATTATTAACCTTTCATCTTATGGTTTCAATTTACCTCTCATTACCCATTCATGTATCAAATCTTGGTTGACATGAGGTTATTCCAGGGGAGCTTGATACTTGCCACAATATTTATGCCTTTTCAACATTTCTTTCCTTCTCATCTGATTCTGCTCCTTATATTCTAAAGGCATGTGACTGGAACGTTTCTCCCTGGGCCTTCACTGAAAATAGGCTCTGTGAAGCCTAGTTGGACTTTCCCGGTCAAAAAATAATAAAATTAAAAAAAAATTTAAATTCTTTATTTTGTTTTTTGGCATATTCAGTTGCTGTCGGATTTTTGTCTTCTGTTTTTATTTCTATTTCCAGTTTACACTTAAATGCTTCTGCTAAACTAAGTGAGGATGTCATCTTAGACTTCTTTTCTTCATGTTTCAAAACCCTCACTATGTTTGGATCTGGTGAAGTCAGCAGATTAGTATGCAGTCCCATGATTGCAGATCTATACATTTAATCAGCTTCAAAGAGGTTCTTACCTTCTTCGGAGTGTGGAATATACAGTCTTGGTATACATTGTTTTTTATGTTTCATTTAATAAGCATGAAGCATTTTCTTGTTTTCCTGTCCAGCTGATCCAGCACTTTTTGGAGTCAGTCAGTCACTCACTCCAAAAAATAAGTTGGAATAGAAAGAGTAAACTGGTTTATAGCTTGGATTTTATTCCTAGACGTCAAGGCAGATGGCCTTCCATATAACTGTTGCAGTATTCTTTACTAAAGGAATATCCTGCCAAGGGCAGCCCAACGTCCGGATGGTACATCAAAGGCTTAAATTTTTATAGACATTGTATGTCACACATATGCTCCCTGCTCAAGGTGTAGGGTATAAAGGTGATGTACAGACATACATACCTCAGAAATGAATAGCCCCAGGGGGAACAACAATCCTAGGAAGTAGGAGGGACGTGCATCCAGGAGGAGAAAAAGAAAAGAGTAGAGCAGAAGGGGGAGGAGGGAGGGATGGACTGAATACTGCAACAGTGAAGAGAAGGACATCTACTGTTATGTCAAGATTTTACACAAATGTGCTATGTCCTTCCATATCACTGTTGCAGCATTCTTTAATAAAGGAAGAGTACAAAAGCTCAGGAGGAAACCTGGGAGGAGGAAGGCCCAGAAGAACCCTCCAGAAAACCATGCAGAATAGCTCTGGCAAAGCCTTGCACTGGAAACAACATCCAATTTGTAGTGCTTAGCAAAGGTATGGCCAGAGGACCAAGTAGCAGCCTCCAGGATGGAATTAGTATCCAAGCCTCAACCCTAGAAGAATAAGCCTTTACAGAAGGAGAAAGGATTTTCCCATGGAAAGAGTAACAAAAAGAAATGGCCTTAGAGACCCATGAAGAAATGGTTTGCTTAGAAACAGCCAAACATAGAGATCTAGAATGAAAGGAAATAAAAAGTTGCTCAGACTTGTGAATGGCCTTAGTCTTATGCAAATAATATCTGAGCTGTCTATGCAAATCCAAGGTGTGAAGAACCTCCTTACTAGCAGACTGCAGAGAAGGAAGAGAAATATGGGTGAATTAATAGACTGATTAAGAGACATTAACCACCTTGGGCATAAAAGAAAGATCGGTATGAAGAGACACCCTGTCCCTATGAAAAGGGCCAAAAGAAGAACAGTCTTCCATGTACAATGATGCAAGGAAGCTGAAGCTGCAGGCTGAAAAGTATCCTGATGCAATTTTTCAAGAACAAATTTTGCTCCCAGAAAGGAGAAATAGTTTTCCTGGGAGGTCTAATATGAAGGACACATTTAAGGAATTATTTGACCTTAAACCTAGAGGCCAAAGGAGAAGCTAAAAGCAACAAGCTTAAAGGTTTGCGTTAACTGAAGAATATGCCAACACTACATGGAACAATTCCCACAAATAAGAGAGACTCAGAGAAATCTCCACAGAAAGTTGATCCTAGTTACGAGCAAGGCGCCAGATACAAAATCTCTTCTATTTGGACACATAGGATTTCCTAGTAGTGCATTTCCCAGCCTCCTGCCGAACCCAAAGCACGTCCTCAGAAAAAAGGTGCCTAGAAGGGATCAAAACCCTGTCACCCATAGAGTCAGGTGAAGAGTGGACAAGTCAGGATGGATGAGAGGTCCCTTGCCTTGTGTGAGTTGAGCCACACTGTGAGGTAACTTGTAGTGATTGCCCTTGGCTAGGTGCAAATGAAGAGGGAATAATTGCTGCCTGGGATTCACCAGCAAGATTTTGGGGGAGTCCTACTCTATCTTGAGCAGGACCCTCAGTATGAGATGAAGGGGAGTGAAAGCAGGGAGAAACATACCCTTCCAAGAAAAAGAGAGAGTGTCCACCTTCCAGGCTAGAGGACATGGGACTCTGTTGCAAAAAGATGACATTTTCTGTTCAGAGAGGAGGCAAAAAGGTCTACCTGAGGAGTACCCCACTAGTGGACAATGTCCAAAAACACATTTCTGTGAATCATCCATTCTTGAGCCCATATTATAGACCAGCTCAGAGTCTGCCACAATGTTTTGCTCTGAAGGAATATAAACAGCCTAAAGAATCACCTGATATTAGACATGTAGAACACAAACTTGAAGAGCTAGTCTGCACAGAAGGGAGGACAATGTTCTCCAGTGCTTGTTGATGTACCACATCACTGTGGTATTGTCTGTAAAGAGTTAGAGAGGCCCTGGAAGAAAAGGGTATGAAAGGCTTGAAGGGCCAGAAGGAAAGCTGTCATCTCCTTGATGTTGATGTGCTCTGATTTCTGATGAATGGGTCAGGGACCCTGTAACTTGAGATGGCCGAAAGGAGCATCCAACCCCATGACTAAGACATCCAAAAAATGTTCCTGAGAGGAGATTGAGGGATGAAAAGGAAGCCCTGGGTTGAGAGACAGCTGAAGAATCCACCATGAAGCTCTCGCTGAAGGCATGGAATAAGAGCGACTAGAAAGTCTAAAGGATGACAGTGTTGGAACCAGAGAGACTTTAGGAACCACTTAACTTTCTCATATGTAATCTGGCTAGAGGTGGCCTAGGAATGGTGGAAGCCATGAATCCTACAGCCTTCAGAAATTCCCTGGCTGTAACTGAGACTTGAGGAAACAGGGATTGAAAAATGGCAATTAGAGCAAAAGCCTCGGTGGTGGCAGAGAGGCCAGCATAGGAACAGTCTGGAGCCAGTAACCTAGAAAAACATGATCCTGAGTAGTGGTCAGGATGGATTTCTGGAGATTTGTCATAAACCCTAAGGTTTGCAAAAGGCAAATGAGCAGGTTGTTGAGGAAAGGAAAGATTTGTATTCACCTCATTCTGCAAAAGCAATCATAGGAGTGAGACATTTAGTAAGAACCCTTGGGGCAGTAGAGAGAACTAACTATGTAAGGAGGAAACAGAGAAATGCAAATATTTCCTGATATGGGCTTGAATAGGGATGTGAAGATAAGCATCCTAGAGATTCAGAGACCAGGAAGGCCTGAGGAAGAAGTACAGGAAATAGAGTCTGAAAGGACAACATTTGAAAGGAGGGGATCTTCAGAAAGGTGTTGAGCTGAGAAAGGTGCAGAATGGGCCTCCAGGTGCCTTCTTTCCTGGGAAAAAATCACCTTCCCCTTTTGGGGAATGGGAACTGTGTGGAAGGTACCTTGAGACAAAAGGTCCTGAAGTACATCTTGAAAGAAAGGCAGCTGTTCCTGAGGAGGCTAGGGAGTGCCCAGGAAAAGGAAGAAGGGATTTTCATACCATGCAGTATCCCTGACAGATGAAAGAGATAACCCAAGTATCCTGAGTGATCCTTAACCAATTGGGAGGGGACAGGGAAAGGTGAAGAGATAAAGGGACCTGACTCAGGCTGGAGCAGAAGCAGATAATCAGACAGGACCTAGCTTGTTTGAAAAAGGAGGTTTCTGAATAGTAGAAGTCTGAGTAGACTTAACAGGGGGAGCCCTTCTAGAATCCTTAGTTACCTTTGGGAGGAGGGTGAGACTGTCGACAAACAAAAGTTTCTTTAGTGAAGAATTCTGCAAGAGTGAAAAGAAGGACATCTACTGTTATGGTAAGATTTTACACAATTGTACCTTTTCAATATTACGTTTTAGTCTTCTGAAGTATTCTTTCTGAGTTTTATTCTGATTTGTTAATATTTTATTGCCGATATTTCATATATTCCCAAATATTTATACACTCTCTCTCCTAATCAAGCTCCTTTATATCACATTCCTGTACCAGACTGATATTTTCCTGTTGCTGCAGCTTTCCTGTTTTAAATGTTGCTTTTGCACACTGATCAAGACCAAATGACATTCTTGTATCATCTGAGGAAGTTTTAACCATTTGTAGTTGTGCTTTTAACTCCTCATCTGATGAACTATACAGTTTTAAGTTGTCAACAAAAAGTAAATGAGAAGTCTTTAAGCAAGGTTGGTTTCTGGGAGCCAAGCTGTAACCATCTTAATAAATTAAAGAGAAGACAAAACAAAGTGGTGACAGAGAATCACCCTAGAATATCCCCCTTTGGATTTTTATCCCTGGCATAGTAATTTGCTCTTCGTCACGGTGGTTTGCCACTGTTTCAAGGCAACTGTAATGTAACTGATCAATGTAGGATTTAATATTTTCTACATTAGAACTCCTTACTATTTCTTTTAATTCTTCTATCCTTTCTGCATCTTTTTGTGTTCAACAGGGTCTTCATAATTATTTCTCCAAAATGTGTCTATTTCTTCTTTTTTAATTGTGTTTCTGTTCCTTTTGCTTTGTCTCCCGGTTTGACATAGAACTTTTATGGGGGGGGGGCATCTATGAATTGCTTATTTTATATGTTTCCTTTACATTTGTTTACATATCTTCTAAGTTTTTCTGCTTGTGCTGATATTTTTTTGTTTTTTACTTGCAATAGTATACGATAGAGCCTGGTCTGTTTAAACACTGTAGAGCATCGCCTGTTTAAATACTATGCACTGCTTTTACCACATCTATCTTTCTAAGTATTTTGATGATCTATTCCCTTTTCTACATTCTTCTAACTGGGATACTTCTTGTCCTAATTGCTTTATAGCTTTTTCTGTTCAATGCTTCCATGACAGTCTTCTTGGTCACTTCCTTTCTTTTGTTACTTTGCATTTTTTGTGGTAACACTTTATCCATTATTAATTTAGGTGCAAAGTAATATATTCTATTTATGTTACACCGTATGAATTTTTCTTAATTGTACTGACTACTGTATTTATCTGTTTAACCTATCTTCAAACATTTTGAGTCTTTGCTTTCTCTAATCTCTTTCATCTATCTTAATATGTTTATCCGGCTCTATTAAATCAAGGCAGTATTCCTTTAAATCATTTTCCTTTGGACCAAGAGCATCTTCTTTGCTCTCCATTCCCTGGGAGTATTCCACAGAAAGTTTCTTTCTGTGACACATCTTCTTGAGATGTACCCTGTTTCATCTACTGCTCCTTCATATGGGAACTCTTTGGACCATCATTCTGCATCATTACCTTTGTCAGAATTGCCTCTGTTTTCTACTCTTTCCTTTGCTGTGTAACTTCAGCTGGACTTTCGAACTGTTCTCCTACAGAAGGCTCCAGTGTGTCACCATGCGACAAATCTTCGTCAGATGTCTTCTGTTCCACCTGCTGCTCCTTAAGCTGGTATGGCTCAATGTTGTACCACTGCTAAGAGAACAATGTTAAAACCAAAGTTCATCTTCCATTACTCTATGAACAAAGTTTCAGGGAGCAAAAAGATGCAATCAGTCTAGAAGAAAATGATTTAAGGTAAGACCTTTTTTTATATATTCCTTTATTCTGTGATATTGCCTGTTTTAGTTCTCCACACTAAATCTTTCACTTCACAGATAATCCATAACTTCAGTTTCTGTTTATTTAACCTACCACTTCTGCCTTACTAATCCTCAGTTGTAGATTTCCTGGTTGTTTTTTTATTTCTATATCTGGGTACCTTTGACTGTTTTTCTCTTCAAATATCTTTGGAGATGCCTTTTTAATGATTCATTTCACTATCTCCTTTGCATAAATATTGCACCACACCAGATCTCTTTTTCTTTCCTGTTTCTTTTTAAACCTTTCAAAAATCGCTAAGTATTGTTCTGTATATTTGCACACTTCCTCTGTCACTTCATTTTCCAGATGGCCCAAAATTTCTCTGGTATGTAATGTTTTTCATGGATCCGTTGTAGTTATGAATTCAATTTTTTTTATTTACATTTTTTTGTCCAATTATTTTTCTTTCTTCTAATTTCTGTCTTAATCTTTTTGAACAACTCCTATCTGGACATTCTGGGCTTCTTACATAATAGTAACAATGCATAATAATTTCTTCCTTATCCTCAATAGTCTACTTTGTTATCTTTAGTTTTTGTGATTTTTGTGGACCACAACTTCATTCTACCACTGGGGGGGGGGGCATCCTCCCCCTGAGCTTGGCCTAATCCTGCTGTAGGAATGTTTCCATGTCTTCAGGATTCTACACTTCCCTTTTTTCCAGTCCTGGCACCAGTGGACACTAGGATCAGGCACTTTTTTTATCCTGTGACTTGAGTACCAGTTGTCTGTTTTAATTTTTTAACCTACCATTCTCAATGATATATGCTATATAAAAGTACAGTCATCTTGATGAGATGATGTGAAAACGGGGTCCACCATGTAAAGGTACTCACCAAGATCTGAGGATGAATTCAGTTCCAGAAGTACTACTCTCCTTTTCCTGCTGATTTCATCATCTCTCCATCTGGAACTTACTGTCATTTATTTAAAGATTTCTGAGTTACATGTGGCCATGCAACTTATTCCCAAAATTACATTGGCTGAGTAGTATATTCATTTGAAAGGCAACTTATTGAGCTGCACCTCATGAAAACAGTAGGAATAACCAAAGACAGAAAGTACGAGTTACTGAAGGGGAAAAAATCTAGTACATGGTACGTCAAATTCTGCAGGGTTTCAGGGAGTTATTGTGCATCACAGAGTGATTCTGTATCTTCTATGCTGCATTCTGTTTCTTTGGGGTCCTCCCTTTGGTATGGTGACCATGCATGCAGTGGATGGTGTCCGCATGTGCATAAACTCCATGAAACCCATGTGAGAGTTGAGTTACCACATATAGATTATATACTGAGTATTGCATTCAGTTTTGATTACCATTCTATATGTATAATATTATGCTGCCTAGAAATACTGTACCCTATTGTGCCCATGCCCTTCTGGGGTTACGCCTCTAAGTGACACTGGCTGCTTTAGTGGTCTGCACCATTGTATTAAATTATGCCAAGAGTATCTTTGTACGGGTAACCATGAACCCTTCTTAGGTCATGGAGTAATGAAAGTCATATTTTGGTTTAACATTGTTCTATTAGCAGTGGTATTACATTAAGTCTTGAATCTCATGTTAGACAAAACACATCCCCTTCAAGTTATTCCAAGCAGGAAGCCATATGAAAGTATCCTTAAATGAAGGATGCTCTTGCATAATTTAAATAACCTGGATAAGTATAGCTGTCCCAGGAAGTCAAACTTATTATGATTTAAGCACAAGTCTATCACCATAACAGCATTCTCAGTACTTCTAAATGAGATAGTTGTATGTTCACAAAATAACAAATGTATTGCCTCTGTACCAAGTACCCTATATATTACAGGAAATGACAATGACATAGGTGATAGCAAACAGTAATGTACATCTGCCTAAAATATTAACATTTCACAAACTTCAGTAAAGACATGTGGTGTCCAGTGTGATAAGTGGGTAATAGAAAGCATACCCCCATTGGTGTATGTTCTACATAGGTTACCCCTTTGACTGCGGCTGCTGTTTTAGCAATCCCAATAAATAGATTCTTATATCTCTGCTGCTTGGGTTTGTAGGTGTCTGAATGTCTGGAGGATGAACTAAACTGCAGAGGCTAGACAATTTCAGCCGGATAGAAATGATGCCCTGCTCCAAGAATTTAGGGCTAATGGATAGCACCTATTGAGGGAGGGTGTGGGGACCAGCCTTTATGTGCCAGGCTGTGGCTGACATTGGTCCATTACACAAAT
>NC_056742.1:351484363-351614376 GCF_019279795.1 Protopterus annectens
CACAGACAGAAACACACACACATACACTGACGTTTTTCTGTTTTGCTCACTCGATCTCTCTCTTGCTGTCACACATATAAACTCACATATGCTTTATTTTAATATTTTTTATTTTTTCATTTTACACTTGTTAAACAGCAAAAGTGATGCTTTGCGAGTGTAAAATAATGGCTTGCTCACTCCCTCTCACTTTCACTGACATGCATGTATATACGCACACACAGATACACAAATTTTTTTTAATTGTCTTCTTTTTTTCACATTTTATACTCACCAAACAGCAAAAACTATGAGAAGAGATATAAATATTAATGTCACTTACCTCAGCTCATGTAACCCTTTATCCCTGAAAAACAACCATGATCATCAATCAAAATGTCTTCTACTTCAAATGGGCAACTACTAGATCACACAGAAGCAAACCTTTTTGATCAATGTCCTCCCACTGAGGCAACAAGTTCCTGCTCCACCTAATATGTTTTCTGCAAAGCACCTACCAGTAACCTTTGGCTATGTCTTTAACCCATTATGTTCTGCAACACTAATTGATTTGTCAGGCTGTTTACACTCCAGGAAATAAACTCATCCTGTCTTATGCTTAGCAACATCCCAAAAAACCCTGTGTCCAAATATTTCATTCACCCTGTGGGGTCCAAACAGCTCAACATACAAACATTATAACAAGTAATAACAGCTTAAGTCTTTGACAGTTTTACCCAGTGTTACAGTCTATTTTTGTCCTATTTTCATAAAAAAATATATAACTGTACATGTCCAATATTAAGTCTCCCATTGGCTGCCCTCATCAGTCGCCCCCAAATGCTCATAATCAAGACTTTGCACAACTGCAGGTCAGTGTATTAAACTGTAACCATACTTTTACTGAGTAATACAGTTTACTATGAAACATAAAATATACAAACAAATCTCTAAATATATGAACAGTGGAGACAGGGTCAGCATTAATTATGCAATGGTAGTTTCTTAGTTTGCAAAAATGTGCATGCTGATTGGTCAGCTCAACAAGCATGCCCACTGTAAAACTGAGTCTATACCAATAGAAAAAAGTCTGACCGCTGACTTTCTTCTATAAATATTAGCTATGCTATGGAACTCAATGCCTGATGCTAAGTTTATAAGAGCAACATTTATAGTCAGGAGCTTTGTCCCCTTTATTAAAGGCTTTGCAGTTTTCTTGAGCTAAGAGGTCGAGAGGTGCATACAGAGGGCAGAGAAAATACAAAGAAAACCAGGTATATTATGCAAAACTAAAGAAATGTACTTGATTTTCCTTGTATGTTTGCCCTGTCTCTCTTGTACCTCTAAACTGTCCAGATTTCACTTTATTTTTTCTGAAAAAAAAAGCAACGGAGATCGTCCTTTCTCCATTGTTCGCTTTCCAAAGCACTGATGTACTGTGTAGGAGTGTAAACTAAGTCCCATACACATGCTCAGTACATCAACAAACTGGAAGAATGCAGAAACAATGTGGAAGAACATGACCGCGCTGTTATTCAAAGACATTATTTAAGAAAACTAAGTAACTTCTTTCTTAAATAATGTCATTGTATAATAGCAATAACTGACTTGTGGGTGTTGGTATATTGAAGATTTACCCACGGCTGCCTTTGTTTAATCACTTGGGCTAAACCCTCGTGATCAAACCACACCAACCATGGATAAATCTTCAATATACCACACCCACTCATCAGTTATTGCTAAATTATAAATGTTCAAGTATGTCCCGGTTCTAGAACATAAAGTTTATATCTTGAAAGAAAATTTCTTATACCATTAGCTGTATCTAATTCTATTTTCAGCAGCAAATGTATAGTCATTTCTACCCCAGTACCACAGTGTAGTCATATACATCATAAGAACACTTTCACCAACAGTTATTTACACTATCAGAGCTTACATCCTCTGTTTATGTATAGAACATCCCAAAGGGACAGTTTATAAGGGCAAGTCATATGACGAGCAATAACTCTCACTTTTTAGAAGAAGTAGAATTTATTACAAGGTAATTTCTTGACAAGGGATACCATTAAACACAGTTAAGGAGTACAGCAGAGTTTGTAATTGGTAGAAGAATGTCGCATTACCCCCCCCCCCCCTATTCTTAGTTCCTTTTGTTAACAAGAATAATAAGATTTCTGAAGGTGATGTGTTTTGTATTTTGAATATGACAGTTGATTTGTCTCTTATACAGAATATTATAAGAGAGAATTGGAAAATCTTGGAAGGTAACCAGGATCTTTTTAAAGCTGTGGGGTCCACACCACATTTTGTATATAAAAACCATTACAACTTAAAGTCTATATTTGAAAGGAACCATGTGTTGACTTCAAATAGGATTGCTAATGCCAACAGACGCACAGGTATGTACAAATGTGGTTGTTGTCATATGTGTAGATACATTTTTGGAAGAACCATATATTTATTTGGCACATTTACCATATACAATCAAAGTACCTGGTTACTTTAACTGGAAAAGTAAAGGACTAGTCTATATAAATAGGAAATACACCCCGGGGATCACTTCTGTATCTCTGCTGGTCAGTGGCGCAGGAAAATAACTTTCTTGGGTGGCACAAGCTATGAAACCTTGCTGGCTAGGCTTACGTAGGCCCTTGGGCCGATAGCCTAGTACCTACCTATGAACGTATATAGGGGTTTGTTCCCACTGTAATGCCTTCTATATTGGGATGACTACTTGTTCCTTAATACTAGAATTAGAGAACATTCTTATGACATAAGGAGAAAGGATTTGAAAAATGCTTTTTATAAGCACTCCCCGAAATGTCCCCAATACAATAAATTTGTATTTTCAGTATTGGAACAGAAAGAGTTGGATTTGAGGGGCTGGGATTTTAAAACTGAATTAGAACAATGTGAAGCTATGTGGCAGATTAAATTAAATTCTGATTTGGAACCAGGTCTCAATGATGTTGTAAACATAAAGTGTTTTTTAAAAAAATTGTGGAGTATATCTGAAGAAATAGAAGATTATGTAGTTTTTATTTGTACACTTTAATTCGTTTTATTTAAATGTATTATGTCATAATTGTTTCAAGTTCTTTATTGGTTGTTTCAAATATTTAAGCTGAATCTGTATTTTGTGTTTTTTGTACTTGTTTTTTTTGAAGAAGTCTCTGACAAAAGCGAGCAATAAACATTTGGTTTACGCTAATTTTCTGGTTTCCATTGTTGCTGGCCATCCAGTATTTTTTCTTGGTTTGTGGTTGTCTGGATCCTGAACCTTTTTTTTTAACTTTTTTTAACTTGTGACAAATACTTGTGTGCCAGCCAGGACATGAATACTGGAAAAATCTCTTTGTGGACTCAGATTGATCTTCGCAATACCTGTAGGTGACAAGCCACTCATTCTCCAGAGTTAATCTCCATTGATGAGGCCTTTTTAACTATCCACAACATTCATACACACAACACTGCTATCTTGTCCTGCAGGGCCATATTATTGTATTGCATTGAGTGTCTCTTGTGAATCTTAGTCTTAAACCTCCTTGGAAAATACAGTAAAAAATTCTGGTTGCAAATTTACAGGCTGTCCACCATTTATATTTAACTTTTCAATCAGCAGCTTTTACATGTTTGCACATTATAGTAATTCTCAAAAAACACTCATCCTCAGTTTGGTACATTTTATTGGCAAGCCACAACAAAATCAGCAGTTGACTACACAAGTGTGGTATTACTACACAACTTTAAAAATGAACAACTTGCCTCTTTGTGACTGGATATATGAAGAAATAGATTTACAAATTAAGTTGTTGGCACACTATGGCAGTACTGCAGTATATGTCGTACTGTACATTACTTCACTACTGTTTTTTACAATTGGTTGTATTACATACACACAGATGTGCGTAAAGCTCCTTTCAGAGATGTAATGTTGAGTACGTGAACACATGTTTATTTTGAAAGATTCTAAGAAAGTGTTATATGCAGACTGTGGAAGAAAGAGGAAAGTAAATTTCACTGAAGAAGCAAATGAAGTTCTGAATGCAGTGAAGAATAATGGAATTCTCTTAGGGTACTGTAAAAGAACTAAGAAACTGGGGAAGTGTAGGCTTGCTGAGGTCATGACGAACATGAACAGAGTGGGTGGCCATGGCAGGGACAGGAGAGAATGCATGATGCCTCCAGGAGGAGAGTGGACAGCCAGGGCCATCTGTGGCAGAGACTGCTATTGCACAGGAATGGTTCCTGTTAAGCCTTGTCTTGGAAGTGTCTATATCTGCTGTTCCTGGTGGCCCAGAAGTTGTTTCACCACTTTGATTAATTGATTGATTGATTTATTTTTAGTGACCAGAAAAGTCTGAACTGGAGGGAATCTCCCTTTTCAGAAGAGGTCTGGGGAAAAAAGCTTCACATTTACACCAGATATTTGCAGTATTTGACAAACACAAGGAAGGATTTTTGCCAGGTCAAAAATTTAATAGTTCACAGAGAGCAGCATTTGATACACCATTAATAATAAAGTCTTTTTACTAGAAACTTTGCTACATTCCCACAAGGTTGAAGTTGTTATTGTTTGTGAAACATAGTTAAAGAACAATGAGTGGAACCCATTCTGTGTTAGATATAAATGTTTTTACTGTAACAGACATTTTAACAAAAAAATCAGGTGGTGGTATTATTATGATAGAGATTAAAGAATAGTTATGAGACCTGTGATTATTATATATTCAATGATAACACCAATACTATAGATTGTGTAACTGTGACAACAAAGAAAACCCTGGAACTTATAACAATCGTTGGAGTGTATAGACCACCAAAATCAGGTGCTGATGACCTAGGCTAGAGGAATTCATATATTACATGAAACACATGGGAGAAGAATAACAGTGGCTGGGGACTTAACTTTACCAGAAACAAACTAAATTAATATTGATTCAACAACATTAGTAAGAAAATTATTCATAACACATTATCAGGAATAGCAATTGCTTCAGGGAATTGAATATACTAGACATTCCCTGGAATTCAATAAACTCTATGCAAGAATAGCACTATTTTTGCACAGAGTGGTTTGTATCCATATAGCACAGCAGCACGACTTGCATATTCATGAAGGCACGCTGCTGTTCAACTTATATGGACATGAACCATGAACGAGTGCATGGGGTGTGTTCAAGTAGTACACGGACATTGAACATGCCCCCTGCACTCAGAAAGTGCCGTATGGTACTTTCTAATAGCATCTGGCATAATATTAGAGAATTACTCTAATATTATATCAGTATTTCAGTGTCCGTGGACACTGAAATGAAATAAATGACTATTTCAGTGTCCGCGGGCACTGAAATAAACACGGCATCAGGAAAGCAACCCATGGAGTGTGTGACAGGTTCTGTGACATACCCCCTGCATTGTAAAAGTGCCATACACCTCCGCAATCTGCTAAAGCAGGAAATGTGTGCAAATGCACAAATAATGGGGGATAAATCTCTCAAAAGGGACACAACATACATATTGCCCCACAAACTTAGAAAGTTGATAGAAAACAGGTCATGCATTAGAATGAATTACTGAAGGATAGAGGTCTGAAAGCAAATGTATGAAAATATTCCTTGACAGCAGTCCATGTGGACAAAAGCACAAATAATGGTGGGGAGTAATAAAATTGGGACACCTTTGAAAAATTTGTCTCACACACTTAGAATGTTGATAGAAAACAGGCTATATATTAGCAGGAGTCCCTGAAGGATAGAAGCGTGAAAGCCAAATGAGTGCCATTATTTCCCAATTGCAGTTCTCAATGACTTGTCAGAACACCACAAGACACACTTATATAACATAATAATATAATAATAATATTATATTTTTTCTAGACTAAGGAACGTTTAAGCTTAGCTAAACGGGTGTGCGCATTGGGTCTATATTATTTGAACGAAAGTTCAAAATGTTGATCACTGTAAACAGCGAAAATCCCGATAATTGAATCCTGTATTGTGGGGGGCTGCCACATCCCCCATTAATTAGGGTTCCTATTAGATGACCAAAGACGCATTCTGTCGAATGCATCTTGGTTGAACTTGAAAGGACAAAAAGGCAAAATGATGAAGCGGCATATAAGCAAATTCTTTCCCTGGGAAAGAAATCTCTTGGCTGCTTCCATTACTTTGCCATTTTCGGCACTGTAGTGTGATCTTGGAGTTGGTATATTTAAGTAGGGGGGTGGGGGGGTGAAGCCCCCCTCCCCCACTTTATGCAATGTTATAAAGTTTTTTTTTTTTTTGAAATGCGATTTTTTTCCCTTGGAAAAAATCATTGTTCTGAGGTTTCAACATTGTAAGCTTTGGCTTACATGGGGTCGATTAATCATAGTTCGCTTTTTTAAGCATTCGATGATGTACTATAGACCCAACTAATTATATATACCAACTCTGAGATTGCACTACAGTGAGGAAAGAGCAAATTTCCCAATCTTCCCTGTACCACAATCTCACAAAGCACACATCAATTATCGGCATTTTCACTGTTTACAGCGACTGACATTTTGAACTTTCGTTCAAATAATATAGACCCTGCACATTATGGCCCTCCACTTACCATAGCTTAAACATCCCATAGGAGATCAATACAAATACACAGGTAAAGCTTCCAAGCTGAGGTAGTGTAGTGGTTAGAGTCCTAGCTTTACATGCAGGCATTCACAGTTCGAGTACCAAAACAAGCAGCTTATTTTTCTGTGGGAAAGTAGTGTTAAAATTTTGCAAACTTAAATTATGTAGCAACTGTTTTTTGCCAACCAGAGTAGTGTAGCTGGTGTACAATGTAAGTGTGAGTGCATATAACATGTGAAACTAGCCATGTACACACAAGTGCCCCATACAGTATAGTCATACCCCTTGCCAATGTAAGGAAAGCACATAGAGGGATTTCATGTAAAGTATATTATGATATACACTTAATAAATGAAAGCACTCCTCTGATATATTACAAAAAATTAAAAGTGAGCAATGGTTAGCAATGCTCAGCTATGCTTAGCAAGTGTAACCATTGCTAAGATGTGATTGCTAAGCAGCAGGTAGCTCAGCTAAGTGGATTTGTGCATAGTTAAACACTGCTCAACAACTTTTCCTTTAAGCAGTGTTAAAACCGGCTCAGCGGATTTGCGCACTGCATAGTGGAGCTTAACGTTTTCAAAATGGCCCAATGACAGCAAAGGGTGGGAATATAGCACTATTTAAATGGGGCAGGTGGGACTACAGCCATAACCAGTTGTAGCTGATCTTTGCAGGTGAGGGTGTGCACTTTTGGGCACAGCGCCGGGGCATCCAGCAGTCCAGGGTCATGGTTGGACTCCTAGTGAAAATCCATGAGGAGAGACTGCTGCAGGGTCAGTACCAGGGCTCACAATATAAAGCAGAGGCCTAGTATCACCTCTCACATGATCTCACCAATGCTACTGGCATCCCTTAAACTGGTGAACAGGTCCAGCACCATTTTGCTGACCTCAAGCATAGGAAGAGGGAGCTCTTGGACTAGTGGACCCAAGACGCATGGGCACAGAATGTCCCAGCAGTGTGTAAGTATCAGTATCAATTAGTGTTTAGCAAAGTCCAGCCTGAGTATGTGACTGACAGGTATTCATAAATGTTGCTTTATCTCCAGTACAGCTGCAGATGAGAGGGTTATGAATGTGGACGCCCGTGCCAACAGGTTGTTAAGACTGCCCCAGGAGGCTAGTGAGCACAAATCTAGCTTGCAGTATATAGGAAAAATAATAGAAAGGTGTAGATTATCTACTGCCAGAAGGTAAAGTGTTTATTGCGTATAATGAATAAACAATGTTAGCTAGACTAATAATGATGTACAGGATATCCATTAATAAAAGTGTAAGTACCCTTTAATAAAATTACAAACACCAGACTGTTGTGCTTACTGTGGTATGTTTTGGTAGGAATATAAATGTGTACAGGTTCCGCACAGCAACTATAGCTCTGACAGCATGAATTAAGTTAGGCTCATTTGAGAAAAATTGTGGAGCTGTAAAACAGGATATAAAACCACATGAAAGATTCCATGCACCAAGATCTGAACTCTGAATAGTAATGTGCAAAGTATTTTACTGTACCCCCTGCAACATTGCTGTGTGTTAACCAGTGCTTTCCAGATTGTAATGTCCAAAGTATTGATACGCAGTACAAGAACTATCTATCTTGCCTTTTGCTTGGAGGAAGTTGATATGGTTTGAACTTGTATATACTGTTTGAAACATTCTTGTTGCAACTGTCTGATGAAATCTCACTAAGGGGTGAGACGGAAAGCGCTTTATGGTTACTGTTTTTTATTGTTTTTATCATTTGTTTTAAGCAAAGTCTGAAGAATAAACTTTGGAAACTACTACTGTGTACATGCCTCAAGCCCTCTTGCCTGCATTCCTGTTTTTGCAGTTACCTGTTTCACAATTACAAGATTAGATTGTCCAAACCAGAGAGTATTAGACAGAAAACAGTCAAGCAAGAAACAGCAGTTCCTCAGTAGCTCATAGTGATGAAACACCACCTTGGTGTACCTTTTTTGCACAAACAGACATGGTTCTAATCCCATGAGTGGTAGTAAGCTGTATGCATATTTTCACCCAAGAATATGTGAATATGTGTAAAACCAGTCAGGTAGTGTTAACAGAAATTTCTTCCACAGGTCTGCCAGGTAAGGAAATGTTTGTAGTAGCTGTAAGAAGACTTTACTAATACGCTGTGTCCAACACTTCCATTGTCCAACCCTATGCCTGCAAATGACAGCACAATATGTACATACACCAAGCACTTTTGCCAGATTCATGCCCAAGTGCCATGCTGTCATGGCTAGTGGTCACTGCTGCCAATAACTAGGGAGACAGATAGAAATCCATGTTGAGCATTTCAGTAGCACACCCACACAGCATGAGTGCAGGGCACCCCTTTCAGTGTCACATATGTAACCCAGAATATGTGAATATGTGTAGAAACAGTCAGGTAGTATTAACAGAAAATTCCTCCACAGCTCTGTCAGGTAAGGAAATGTTTGTAGTAGCTGTAAGAAGGCTTTACTAATACACTGTGTATAACACATCCACTTCCACCCCCAGGCCATAGGTAGATGTAAAGTGAGGTCAGACCTGGAGAGTAATGAGTATAGTAATGATCAGTATAGTTGTGAAATATTGAAGCCTATACAGTTGTTAATTGACTTCCCTCTCTCCCCCCCCACCCCTATCTGCATCAATAATAAATACACATATCTACTGGTATGTTTTCTCCAAACCTACTGTTGGGACATGTGTCCTATTGTTCTACAAATATTGACTTGTGTGAATATTATTGAACCTTGTTCAAATACTATCATCGGTGGCCTGTTGCTGTCAATGTAACCTGCATGACATTATAATTCTTACTGTGGTTCCATTTCTGCACGTGTTCTATTTGCTATGCAACTGTTTCACAACTGTTTTATTTGTGCAGTTGGAACACCCATGCATGCTGTTAAAATGTGTTGTTCATGACTAATCAACATATTTTGTAAAACCTCAACACCATAGCACGTCTGGGAAGGACGATCTCAGCAGATCTGCCTGTCCTGCCTCATTTGGCTGTGGCACAGGGCCCCAGCACATCTGGGGCCCAACCTGGGACCTCCTCATCCACTAGTCCTGCACCACCTTCGGGTGGAACCACCTCAGAGGGTGGGACTCGTCCCCCCCCTTGGAGCAGGCACGGACAGGAACCTGTCACCTGTAATCAGGTCCGGGGTTTGGTGTGCAGCATCAGCCAGAAAGAGTTTGGTGGTCAGCTGCACAAGATTGAGGGCTGCCTGGCACATCTTGAGGGTCAGCCTGCCCCTCCTGTCCAGCTCCCAGCACAGCCAACTTTGGGGCTTTAAAGGTGCAGTGGTGACTGCCCATGGGTGGGGACCTCAGTCTCACTGTATCCATTTGGGGGCTCATGGGCATCCAATTCCCAACCACTCTCCCTGTCTGAGGTGTTTAACCCCCACATATATCATATACTGCCCCTGTCTGCTGTCTTGTCTGTCTTGTCGGTCTTCCTACCCAATTTACCTTCCTAATTTTACCTACTATCCTTCCCCAACATCCCATTCTCACCTTAAAAAAATCAAATAAAAGGGCATCTGTTCCCAAAATAAAAATCCTGTCCCATACATAGCCATCCATTTTGCACACGTGTTGACTGGACACATGTAATCTGGTCCAATTGGTTTGACAACACATTACTGTTGTCCTCACCCCTCTCTCCGGGGTTTGAGTATCCAAATTCACCTCCACATTCTGTAAAGCTAAGCAGCTGTTGCTGTATAAGAAATGGACAGCTATGGACCTTCCCTACATCCACCCTGAACATCCCTAGCTATCTTTCATATTGTTTTTCCCTCTGCGTGCCCCTTTTTCCCCACTTTCCTATCACCCCTTTTTCTTTTCTGTTAAAAAAATGAGCATGGGCCTAAGCGTGAGTAAGAGTGAGTAAGTGAGTTTGTGCTATGTTAAGTGGAGCCAACACAGATTAAGCATCTGTACATTTAACCATGTGTTGGCATTGCTTAGCATAATGGAAACCCACACAAACCAGCTTACAACTGCTTAAAACTGCTTTAATCACTCTGTTTCCATCAGCCACTGTTCTGCCTAGCAATAAAACAATCAGCCCTGCCAAGACTTGAACCTATGGCCCTGTATACCATAGTCAGAGCAGTGTACCACTACACCATTTGAGTTGCAAGGACTGCTGATGCTTTTGCAAACATATCACGCAGTAGAGTCATTCAATAGTAGGGAAAAGATTCTGTAGAATCAGTCAGGTTTTGTATATATACATATACACATGTAAATATGTCTGGAGATGTACATATATGTAAAATGGGTTCACTATAGAATCCCGAAATACTGAAATCCCAAATTTCAGTATTTCGAAATTCTATAGCTGAAAACCTGAAATCCCAAAACCCCATAACCGCGAAATTTGAAATCTCGAACATACACTACAAATACACCACACATACACATACACACTGTCTCCCCCCACAATCAAACATACACTCCCACACTACAGACAAGCAGGGGGCCCTGCACTCCCCTACTTATATATACTAATTCAGAGATCGCACAATCTGTGGAACAGACCAGAAATGTGAGCAATAAACCTGGACATACTGCAACAATCCGTCCAGTCGAGAGGTAGGCTCAGAACCCCTTAGTGCAATGAATCTGGACCAAGCCTGATAAAGTCAGGGGAGAAAGCCATGAAAATAGGGACATATCTGAAATGCTGGAGTAGATAAGCTGACACAGTTGCTGCAGTAACACCCTCATGTCTGTCCTAACATACATTGACTGAAATAGCACAAGTCCAACACTCAATTACTTCTCACTAGTTAGTGATTGAAATCCTCACATCATCCTACTGAGTTGTCAAAAATACACAACACGTATGGAGGCCAGGCAACAGTACATCCTACAAATATCTGGACATAACATCACATTAGGGAAACTGCACTCAGCTGCTAAGCATGTCACCAAGCACCGTCCAAACTACAGTCTGACTGACACAGCACTAACCAAAATCCGCTATTGGGAATTACACATGTATTGGCAAATATATCAGGCACTACAGGGATATAACAGCACTGAAAAACAGACACCAGAACCAATTCCACTACAGTCACAGTGACATACTGGTAAGCCAAAGGAACAGTATAGTATAAGGACTGTGTGAACAAAAATATCTCAACATGTTTGCCACTCATACACTACCCCTACATATACTTGCCCAATTCACAGTATAGTATGATGCCTGACCATGGTATGGGACATGTCTCAGTCTGCCCCTACAAACATATACAGCCGATAGACCACCAGAAACTGGAGCAGCATGCACAGTCAGATAGAAAAGGAGCAATAACACATACATCTACCCCCTCCCTACACAGGCCAAAACATTGAAAGGCTACACTGCTACACAATCCTGACAATCTGTCAACAATCACCAGAAATACACAGACCTCTCAACTGTGCAGAGTCCCACTGGCTGTCCAGGCTTTGTCTTCATATATAAGGCCTTTTACACATAACATGTCTGGCAGTCTGATACATCACTGGGATGATATCAGGAATGAAGGCACTAAATAATGACATACCCTACCTATCATCCCCTTACTGCATGACATCTGGACAAAGCCTAACATATTTTGGGGACAGAGGTCCCAAAAAAGGGGCATATATGAAATATTGCTGTTATAAACTGAGACAGTTGGTGGTGTAACAGGGGTTGTTGTAACATATCTTTTCTGAGGGATAAGAAGTCAGAAACACAAATGGATGATACAATTTACTGACTGCAATCCACACAGTATGCTACTGATTTTACAAAGACAAAAAATGTCTGAGGAACACACCAAACATGAGAGTCCAAAATCTGGCCATTTTGCGGATAGCCCTACAGTTGAGAGTTACGTCAACTACATAACGCTGTCAAACTTAAAATCATGCAGAAAAGCTATGTCCACAGAAACCCTGTTAAACTAGCATTAATTCAGCTGTATAACAGCAATACTTACATTCTGCCCTTATGTCTGGTACATTCTCCCCCAATTTGTTGGGCTGTCTCCACATTTTTCGTTGTAAGTGGTATTTCCATCTACCCTCTGTTATACTGTTGTTCACACACCTCCATGAAATCCTCCTCACAGGCAAGGAAAAGGGTCACCATCCACATGAAGTACTCAATTATAGGAGCGTGTTACCATGCCATTGGCTATAGGAATAACACCACAGCTGTTCTGCATGTAATTAGCAAATGAGGGACACCAATTGGTGCACAGGCCATCAGCTGCTCATGAGCATTACCTACAAAAGGCAAGCTGCTGCCTATGCATAACAGATTTATACCCTATATCTGGGGGGGAGAGAGAGAGAGAGAGAGAGAGAGACACACACAGACCAAGAAACCAAGGTACACATAGTGGAATAAAACCATCCATACTTGGAAAAAAGAAGTATTGCAAACAAGTAAGCATGTAATAGAATGCAGTAGGGGGTATGTAATAATGGGAAATAGGAAATTCAACAAATATGTCTCAACAAGACTTGCTGTACTGATATATTGCTGATCAGAACTTATGGCCTTAGCAACTGGGTTTGTCCGATGTGACACAGATCACAGCTCAGGCCCCTGAGTCACCCCAAGAAAGGATGGCTCACATATGACTACTACTGGAGTGTGTGTTGAACGATACTGACTCTGGCACTGCTAGGCCAGCTACTGGGATGTTGTAGATATCCATATGTTAATTGTGAATACAACTATGATATACATATCTGTCAAAGATATGTGAGAGACCTATACAACTATGATATACATATCTGTCAAAGATATGTGAGAGACCTATACAGGGTATTTGCATAGTGAAATACTGTTGCAGATGTGTGTGTTGAACTGCATGTGATATACAGAGCGCATATCATTCAACTGTCCAGTGTTATGCACACTGACCATATGTGTGCCTCATATTTGTAGTCATTTACTCACAGAGTTGTGTTATGTCTGGCAAATCATTGGCAACCTATGAAGACTAACATTACAACATCTTCTTTTTCTTTTGCCTGTTCCCATTAGGTGTTGCCACAGCAGATGATATGCCTCCATTTTCTCCTGCCCTCTGCATCTTGCTGTGTCACACCAATGACCTGCATGTCCACTATCACCACATCCATACACCTTATTGTAGGCCTTCCTCTTTTCCTCTTACCTGGCAGCTTCATCCTTACCATCCTTCTCCCAATATGCTCAGCATCCCTCCTCAACACATGTCCAAACCAACATAATCCCACTACTCTCTGGCTTGGTCTCCAAACCGTCCAACCTGGGAAGACCCTCTAACATACATACCCGTAATCCTGTCCATCATCATCACACCCAATGCAAATGTTAACATCTTTAACTCTGCCACGTCCAGCTTTGACTTCTGCTTTTTTGTCAGTGCCACTGTCTCCAACCCATATAACATAGCTTGTCTCACTACCATCTTGTAGACCATCCCTCTCATTCTTAATGATACCCGTCTGTCATAAATCACTCTTGACACTCTTTTCCACCCCTCCCCCACACGTCATGACTCTGAACTCTTGATCCCAAGTATTTAATCTCATCCACCTTTGCAAACTCTACTCCCTATATCCTCACCATTCCTCTATCCTCCCTCCCATTCGCACACATATATTCTGTCTTAATCCTGATGACCATCATTCCTCTTCTCTCTAGAGCATATCTCCACCTCTCCAGGGTCTCCTCAACCTGTTTCCTACTCTCACTACAGATCACAATGTCATCTGCAAACATCACAGTCAACGGGGACTCCTGTCTGATCTTGTCTGTCAACCTGCCCATCACCACCACAAATAAGAAAGAGTTCAGAGCTGAACCCTGATGTAATCCCACCTCCACCATAAATGCACCTGTCACCCCCACTGCAGAACTCACTGCTGTCACACTACCATTGTACATATAATGTAGCACTCTTACAGATTCCTCTGTCACTCCTGACTTCCTCATACAATATCACAACTCCTCTCTAGGCACCTTGTCGTATGCTTTCTCTAAGTCCAGAAAGACAAAATGCAACTCCTTCTGACCTTCTCCATACTTCTCCATCAACACTCCCAGAGCAAACATCGCATCTGTACAGGTCTTTCCTGGCATGAAACCATACTGCTGATTACTAATCCTCACCTACCTTCTTAACCTAGCTTCCACTCCTCTTTCCCATAACTTCATGCTGTGACTGATCAGTGTTATCCCTCTGTAGTTACTACAGGTCAGCACATCACACTTATTCTTAGCCATGATGCATTATTGCTGTTAGTACCACTGGACTCAGCAATACCTTACCTGTAAAACCTGTCTCCACCAAAGTAGAGTAATCCCCTTTGCTGGACAGCAGCAATACACAAACCACATAATTGGTCACTATGTTGGCTGTACAGGCCAGAGTAGGAGTGAGCACCAACTTGGCAGCGAGTCAATCTTTGTCTGAATAAGTATATAAGGTCCCAGGTGGATTACTGTAAGGCTAACTATGAGTACAAATTGGAAACATTCACCAAGGGCAATCACAAGGCCGTCTTCACATATGTCTGCAATCTCAGAGGCGCCAACACAACCCACCCTGTAATGGTGGTCGATCACACCACATACACACACACCATAGCTACAGTCAACCTGCTGCAGACAGGTTTAGGACAAACATCACCCCCCTGGTTCACCATCAATGTAGATGGATATGCACAACACCCGCACCTTTCTCTTCATCATCAGGGAGCAGGTGCATATTGCCTAATCAAAGTCAACAAAAGCAAGTCTCCATGGGACCTGAGAACATTCCTCTCTGCATCCTACATGAACTCAGACATATGCTTCCAGCTCCATTATACAGTGTATGCAAGCAAAGCCTGAGCACCATTGACATCCCATTTGCAAGGAAGATGGCCACTGTCATCCCTCTACACAAACATGAATGATGAATGGTGGTTTATGCAATGTGCTGGCCTCATTAGGGGGATCATGACACATCAGGAGCAGGAGTGCAATGCAGGTTCATACTGTGCTGATAGACGACAGGGGTATGATGTGGTTGTAAGTGGTGACTAATTATAGCAATATTGATTTGCTGGCTCTGTAAATAACTCTGGGCAATGCCTTAGGTCCTGTGATGTGTTTTCCTATTTATGTCTTCCAGGTGCCATGCAGTGTCAGCCAGTGTACACTGCTGAGGAAAAAGCAGCCATTACAGAAGCAATACTATAGTACCATGCAGTGGTGCATGGTGTATGGTGTATACTGCGGTGGTGCAGCGGTAGCATTGTCGCCTCACAGCAAGAGGTTCTCCCGTTCGATTCTCAGCTGGAGTGCCTTCTGTGTGGAGTCTGCATGTCCTCCCCACGCTTGAGTGGCATTCGAAAGACATGTGTGAATGGGTTTGCCTTCATTGAAGGTTGGGCGTTGGGCTGGCACCTCGGCACCGTAAAAATCTACTGCCAATCATTAGCAGAGTTCTGCTGTGGTGACCCCTAACCAGGAAAAAGCTGCAAGAAGAACAACAACTACAGCACCATGCAGTGCTCTTCAGCTGAAGCCGACAAAATCTGCGGAAGCTGACTGCCTGTGGGGCGACCTTCTCCACAGAGTGAACACCTTGGGCCACCATGGCCACACCTATGATCAGGTCAGGCATCAGGCAACTGACCTGATACTTCGTGGCTGGCAAAGGGCTGCTGCCATGGCCAGGGACTGTTCTGCCACAGGTGGGGGTCCTACTATGTAGGCCCCACTTACACCAACAGAGGAGCTCCTTGCCAACCTTAGGGCAACCCCCACAGAACAACTAACACCCACCTCCTTAGAAAACAAAAATGTAAAAAAACTAAGGGTAATGCTGCTCAACGCCAGAAGTCTAAATCTCAAGATGCAGGCACTTGATGCACTCCTCAGCATGGAGAACATCGACGTCTGTGCAGTAACTGAAAGCTGGTTCAAGGCTCCTGAGAGCACCCCAGCACTACCAGGCTATACCTCGTATCATGCTTTTTGGCCCCAAAACCCGGGCCGAACCACAAAGGGAGGGGGAGTGTCCATATTCATAAAGGACACCCACACCTCCAGGTTAGTAGCAACACATGAAGCATCAGAGACCATACAGGTGCAACTAACCATAGGCAAAACTCCTATACAACTGGTAGCATGTTACAGACCACCCTCACAATCTCAAGAACCCCACTCAGCCTTCCTGAAGACATTGGAGGATATGAATGTATCACAAAATACCATCATTCTGGGAGACTTCAACTACCCAAACATAGATTGGGAACATTATTCTAGCCCTAATACCCTAGCCCAAAGGTTCCTGGAATTCATAAATTCAAATGCAATGGAACAACTAGTCACCTCTCCCACTAGGGGAGATAATATACTAGACCTGATCATCACAAACATGGGGACAAAATGCTCCACACCGAAGTATACCCTCACTAGTGAGATCTGACCACAAACTAATCACCCTGGATATACATATCCCACCTCCACCCCAGCACAAAAGACCACAGTGAAAAACTTCTCAAAAGCAGACTTCACTCTTCTTAAGACTGAGATGGTATCCTTTAAGCCCACTGTGCCAGTGGATACCACATCCCACAATGCCGAATCCTTCACAAATGCTTTCTATGGACATCTCCAAGAATGCATGGATCATGCAATCCCAAACAAATCCAAGTCCCTCTCCACCAAATGTAAGCATCCTGTCTGGTGGACCTCAGCCATAAACAAATTGTATAACAAAGAAGGAAGCTACTGCACGTCAGAGCGAAATCCCATGAAGGGAAGACATCTCTGATCAACATTAGCAGAAAACTACGTTCTCTCATAAAAACATCCAAGGCAAACTTTGAGAGAAAAATCGCTAAGGACACTAAATATAACCACAAAGCCTTCTTCAGCTATGTTAGAAACCTGGGCGGAAACCCTCAGATATGCTCAGAGTTGGTTCACAACAATAAAAAATACACTGAACCCACAGATATTGCTAACATTCTGGCTGACAGGTTCAGTGCAAATTTCTCGCCTCCTTCACCCCCAAAAGAAGAAATACTTATCCCAGCTAAATGTAATCTCCCTATCATCTCAGATGTCCAAGTGAGAACCACCCTAAACAAAGCAAAAAACACAGCATTAATGGGACCTGACAGTATCCCGGGGTGCGTGTTACGTGAACTCCAAGAGGAGCTAAACCCACACATAAAAATGCTATTTAACCTTAGCCTTACTTTGGGATATGTATCTGAACACTGGCGTACAGCAACAGTGGTCCCACTCCACAAGGGGGGTGCCTCTACAGACCCTGGAAACTACCGCCCCATAAGCTTGACTAGCCTGGTCTGCAAAGCTATGAAAAGAATCATTATGGAACTCATAAATGGAGACATAGGGGACCTACAGACGCTTGACCCCACCCAGTTTGGCTTTGTAAAGGGCAGATCCTGCCTTCTAAACCTGGTTGACTTTTTTGAAACAGTCACTAGAGCCATTGATGAGGGCAAAGCAGTCCATACAGCATACCTGGACTTGGCTAAGGCCTTCGACACAATACCCCACTCAGGCATCATAGATAAGCTAAACAGCTTAAAAGTAAACCCTTATGTCACTAGATGGGTTGCAAACTGGCTAAAGGACAGAACCCATAAAGTTAAAATCGCTGGAGCAATGTCAGACTCAAAGCCAGTCACAAGTGGTGTCCCACAGGGATCTGTCCTGGGACCCCTCTTGTTCGGCATTTATTTCTCAGATGTTAAAGCAAACATGGGAGGGCTGTGGCTGACAAAGTTTGCAGATGACTGCAGACTAGGTGCCATAGTCGATGCACCAGCAGATACACACATCCTACAAAAAGGCCTCACTGAAACGGACAACTGGTGCCGTAGTCACGGCCTTAAACTAAATGTCAAAAAATGTATAGTTATCCCTTTTGGAAAAAACAAAGTACCCACAAATTATCACATAGACAGCAACCCACTGAGTACGGAAAAAGTAATCAGAGACCTAGGGACCCAAGTAGACAGCGACCTCTCATTTGACACCCACGTTGCCAAAGTGGTTAGAAAAACATTCTACCTTGCACACCTCATCATGAAGGGATTCACATCCAGATCCAAGGATGTCATTGTACCCCTATATTCCTCCCTCATCAGACCCATGATTGAGTACAATGCCCCATTTGGTATGTACCTCACCCAGCACTTGCAACAGCTGGAGAGACCACAAAAGTACCTCACCAAAAGGATCAAGGGTCTCCAACATATGTCTTATTCTGCCAGACTAAAGAAACTTCAGCTCTATTCAGTAGCATACCGCCTGCTCAGAGGTGATCTCTGCCTGACGTACAAGGCCATGTCCAATCAGGATCTAATGGACATGCTCCATCTCAAAAAATCCAAATGCATCAGGACCACGAGAGCTAAAGACTTAAACCTCAGCACAAGTATGAATAGGACATGCTGGAGGGATAGATTCATAACCCAGAGGCTTCCCATGCTTTGGAACAGGATCCCAGTTCATATTAGGCAGAGCCCCTCACTGACTCTCTTCAAGAGAAATCTTGATGAGTGGATGGGAGATCGTAAGTTTACCCCAGGGGTCACATCTGTGTCACTGCTAGACAGGGGCACAGTAAACTAATTCTATTATATAAGGGGACCTTCACTGTGTCACTACTAGACAGAGGCACAGTAGTCTAGATTTTATCTGTACATTTTTGTACCATTTCATGGGGTGGCAAAAGCCACATCACTATGGCTAGGCTTACAAATGCCCCAGGGCAGATAGCCTAGTACTATGCTATGAAACTATGAAACTATGAAACATGAAACACCAGTCGTGGAGGTGGGTGGCACCCAGGCAACAGACGAAGAGCATCCAGGTAAGGCCACAGTGCACATCAATTTAAGCATGTAGCAGTCATACTGTCTTCAATAGAGTATCTAGATGCATATGTCAGTTCAAACTGCATTTGTGGATGGGGTTTAGTAATGCACACAAGTGCACATCTTAAGGCGAGGGACAGCAAATTGTGTACTATCATAGCTTGTACAGTACCCGTGCAGACACATATCATACATCTTGTACCAATGCCAAATGTGAGTCTGCTGACAATACCTCTCCCCCACAACTGCATTGGTACCTCTGGTCTGCATGTGGGACAGCAGCCTGAAGCCGGTGAGTATGGAATTTTCCTGTTGTGGCTCACAAGCATCCCAGGAATGTTAAGGTCATGCATGTGACCATGCACACAACTGTCACTCTCAGCTATTTTGCAATATCTGCATGTTCACTTGTGGTAGGGTTAAATGCATTGCATCACAGTGGTCATCACAGGAGCCTATTTGCAGGAGATCTCACATATCTGTAGCATACCTCACAACCTGTCATTGCAGGAAATCTGGACAAAGACTGACAAAATGGGGGGGACGTAGGCCAAAAACTAGGGAGAAATTTTATAAATTAGTGTTATACAGTTCATATAAATGGTGTACACACACATGTTAGAATGTCAGGCATATGTGAAATACAAAAATGAGAGCACAATAACACATTTACAAACCCTTCCATCCTTTCACGTGACCTATAATCTGTACAATCCAATTGTAAAACAAACACATTTGGTAGGGGAACAATTATGACACATAAGAAACTTACAAGAAGCTAGATGCATATGTGTGCACAGGCTGAAGCTAATACTGTGTTAAAGCAGCTTTCAATGTTATTACAGCATTAGGTCTTCTTGGGTACACACCTGCCATCAATTACAGAGACTCTTTGATTAACAGCAAATAATGGTCAGCTGTCCTAACAGGATCATCCTAAATTTACTCAGTTGCCTGCTACAGCAACAGCCATAGTTCACATACAGCTTACAAAGCAGCAAAGGGATCTCATTTGTGAAAGGCATCAGCTCAGAGAAGGGTATGCACACATTTTCATGGCATTGCATACACCATGGAACACAGTGAAGACAGCCATCACATGGTGGTGGAAATATGGGCCAACAGTGACATTGCAAAGAACTGGACATCCCTCCAAATTTGTGGAAAAGACAAGACCCAAACTGGTCAGGTAGGCTGCCAGAAGACCTATAGCAACACTACTGGAGTTGCAGGAATCACTGGCAAGTACCGGTTGTGTACTACATGTGACAACAATCTCCCGTATTCTCCACATGTCTTGCGTATGGGATAGGTTTGGAAGATGGAAGCCTTCTCACACACAAAACAACATCCAGGTCTGGCAGATTTCTCAAGAAAAATACATCAGGTCCACCAATAGTATGTGGGGAAATGTACTATGGTGTAATGAGACCAAGGTTGCACGTTTTGGCCACACTACCAAAATGTCTGTTTGGCACAAGAACAACAATGTGCATCACCAAAAGAACACCGTCCCCATGGTGAAGCATGGTGATGGCAATGTCCTGCTTTGGGGTTGCTGTTCATAAGCTGGAAATGGGCCTGTAGCAAAGGTGGAGTGTTTTAGGAAGAGTTCAAAACACCAGTCCCTTTTGGCCCCAAATCATCATGTGTCTGCTAGAAAGCTGTGGTTGGAGAGGACTTACACCTTTCCACACAACACTGACCCATACCATACATCAAAATCCATAAAAGAATGTCTTCACTAGAAGACAATCAACGTTTTGGAAGGGCCCAGCCACAGTCCACACATACATCCAACAGAGAATCTGTGGGGTGCCCTGAAGAGGCCTGTGCAGAAGTGATGCCTCGCAATCTGACAGAGTTGGAGGGCTTCTGCAAGGGAGAGTGTACAAATATTGCTAAGTCAAGATGTGCCATGCTGATATACACCTTCCCAAGAGGACTGACTGCTGTTATGAAATCAAAAGGTGCTTTAACAAAGTATTAGTTTAAGGGAGTGCACATTCATGCCACCAGCCTATTGTACATATGTCCACTTCTACATGTTACCTCTAACTGAAGTGTTTGTTCTTCAATTGGATTGCACAGGTTATAGGTCACAAAGTTGGGAAATGTTATTACTTGATTTCTGTGGTCTCATGTTATATATCAGACAAACCTGGCATGTTAACATGGGTGTCTACACTTATAATGTTCACTGTAAGCTGAGAAAGTTGTTAGTGTAACTGGTTCTGTTGTAACATACCTGTACTGCAGATTTTGAAGTGTGAGACTCAAAATATGTCATTAAATAGTGACGCCAGTCCTCATATCATCCCAGTAATGTGTCAGACAAATACAGGATTTATGATGAACAGACAAGAAATATGAGCCACACATGTAGACATTCACGACATGCTGCACAGTTGAGAGGTATGCTCTGTAGGAGTTGCCACTGTGCTATACAGGTGAATAGCAATGATGTGTACATGGGTGCAGTTTATGCTACTTGAAGGCCCATCACCTACTAACACTACTCACATATCACAGAGGTGTATATAAGTTGTAACAGGAAGTGGAAAGGGCTGCACTGCATGACGTTGAGGGCCTGTCCAGGGTGTGTATGTAGTGGTCTGACTGTGTTGTGAATGTCACCAGTTGGCTACTGTGAGGTTTGTGTAATGCCTGTCTGCCACCACTCCTGTATGTGTGTGCATGTGCACGTGTGTATGTGTGTGTGCATGCATGTGTGTGCATGTGTGTGCGTGTGTAGCAGCAAACGGTGTAGTGCAGGTATTAATTTACATATGTTGTCTTTCCCCCACAGGTGGTCATGGTGGTCGCAGTCCCTCCTGCTTAGTATCTGATGCCAGTGTCTCTGCAGACTCTGGCAATGATGATAGTCATATTCAGGCATGTGGTGTTTTCAGGGGTTGAATCTTTGCCATTGGTTGGCATCCCACACTCATCCACAATGTCCCTGCACAAAGTAATAATGCCCACATATTCCCCATCCCCAGCAGCCACAGATGATGGACAGTTGGCAGGTAGTGGCATGGAACAGGCTAGTGTGGTGACTATGGCAGGTGTGAGTGTAGACACTGTCCATAGCCAGAGTGCAGGTGAGGTCCCATACAGGTGGATGGACAGGGGTGCTTGCAGGAGGACTGCTGCTTGTCAAGCTGCTGTCACAAGTGCCACAGCAGGTGTAATTAGAAGTATGTTTTGGGCTGTCATGGATGCACAGGCACATAGTGAATGCAACAACGGACAAATACTCAGCATGGTAGATGCAACTCTTCCTGATTTACATGGCGACATACATGACCTTGTTGAGGCCAGACACCAAAATACTGAGGTCATGAATAGACAGTGGGGTGAGACCTTGGCAATCCTCAACCATGGCATGTCTGTGCTAGAGTATGTGGTGGCAGATGGGCAATGGCCACATGGATGTAGGTCACCACCAACATCGGCTGAGAGTCTACGGGGCATGCACCTTCACACTCCCATAGTGGCAGTGACACCAGCACTACAGAAGGGGGTTGCTGTCCACATCACAACAGAGCCGGCCATGGGCATGTGGTCCTGGACAGTCCTGTCAGGGACAACAGATCCAGCAGACAGCAGTCACCATCAGGAAGCAGTACTGCATCTGGCCTTCGGCCTGGTGGTGCCAGTGAGACCCCTGGCAGGACCAGTTCATGTGTCCATTACTGGAGATGGTGAACTGGACACCCTGCCATGTATGGTCCACAGCTGTCCAACATACCACTGTGTAGGGCAGCCACATGGTGTGACTGTGTGCATAGACACACACACACACACACACACACACACACACACACACACACACACACACACACACACACACACATCTGTATCACAGGCAAGTCACCTGCAGACAAACACAGCACCTCTGCACAGCTCATCTGTAGGATACCCCTCCAAACACACACAAACACACACACACACACACATGGATGTCAACCGTATGGCCTAGCCTAGGCCTCTGGCAAACCCACACCACACCCTGTGCATATGATGATACCTGTGCCACATCACTGTCATCCATACCATCAATACAGAGACAGGCTAATATGGGTCTGATGCACAGGGTGAATATAGTACAGTGTAGCTGTGTAATACTGTTTAAGGTGCTGTCTGCTTGCATTTGTTATGGGTACACATAAAGGTGCATGTACCTTATTACCCATGATGCATTATTGCTTTTAGTACCACTGACTGAATGTAGTCTGACATGCTGTATTTTGTTTGTGTTCCAGGGGTCTGTGTGTCTGCAGGCTTGGCCCTATAGACATTACCAACATGGAGTATGGTAGAGTGGAAATACACCAACTGTTTCATAGCCAAGATACAGCTTTATATGTACATTTACCAGGTGTGTATGCATGCAACAGTGTGTGATGGACACTGTTGTCAGACAGTATGACCTGGTATACATACCCCTTGTCACCGACAGGTAGCCCTTAGACATGTCACCTCAGTGTTGTGTAGTACCACAGGCTCATAGATGTAGATCAGGTTATTGGAGTACTGTCAGTAGGCCCCTGTTATTTCTTTCCCATACACTCAACCCTGATGCAATTGTTGAGGGCATCTATGGTACTGTGTATGATAGGTTTGTGGTATGTATTTTTGAGTTCACAGGTTGGAGCAGGGAGACAAAATGGTATATCCTTTGCATACACACAATAAAGACTGACACAGGGGATGTGTATACAGTAACACAAACACAGCTGGCAATGGACAGATTCATAAACCTACATATCCACTTACATGTACTATAGTGCTACATACACATGACATGCCCCAACATAGATTATATGCACGGGACATAACCCACTACCTCTTACAACATGTAATATTGTGAATGCCTTCATGGATGGTGAGATAACGCACCAGGAATAGCAACTAGAGTCATATTTTGCTCCTACAAGCCTGGACAAGTGATAGGGTAGTAGACGTTGTATCAGCATGATGTTTCAGTCAGGTATAATATTTGATGCTGGCATATGTGTCAGTACATTAACTGTGACCTATTTGGTATTAATATCACATAAATGGCCATTGTTAGGGGACACAGACCACATATGGGTTGCAAACATCCAGATATTCCATAGATATCTGTACAGATGACTGCAATGGCCTGTACAATGGTTTAAAATGTTGCATGTGAGATACATGCCATTAACACGCTATATAAAGTAATGCTATCGGGAGGTGGTAAACAGGCGTGGATGGTACACACATCAAAATGGTATAACCCACACAGGATATGATTCTCAACCCAAACACACAGTTGCTAGTATTGAGATTAGAACCCTTACCTATTTAAGTATTTCAACTATAATCTTATGCAGTTATCAGATGTGACACGGAGCTTATAGGAATTCATCATGTCCCAAGGTACTACTAAGGTGAATTAACTCAGCAGGCCTTGTAAAGTAGGGTGATGGGAATTGTGCAGGGTGAAACACAACTCAAAATGGTACAACCCACACAGGATATGATTCTCACACACAAACACACACACACTTGCCAGTATTGAGATTAGATCCCCTGCCTGTCTAATGATTTGCACTATAGTGTTACGCAGTTATCGCATGAGGTACAAAGTTTACTGAGCTGACAGCTGGTAGGGCACTGGGTGGGAAACCTATCAAAATACTTCTTACAAACATACACACACACACACACTTATACACGCCCCACACACATTTGCTGGATCTGAGATCAGAACCCCTGCCTATCTAGTGATTTGTGCTATAGTGTTACACAGTTATCACATGCGCTATGGAGCTTACTGGGCTGACAACTGGCCAATGGTGCTGATAAAGGGAATGAAATCAGCAGGACTGATAAAATGGGGCACTGGGAAGTATTGTAGGTGGGAATGGCCTAAAACTGTTTCACCTACAAACACACACTCCCTCACACACAACTGTCACCCCCCCCCACACACACACACAGGAGATGTGATATTGTGAACCCAACCTCACTACTGGTTCACAATGGGGCTCACTTTTTATGCTGGCATGTGCACCTGTTTACAACTGGTTTGCCACTGTCCACAGCAGGACATCACTGTATGCCATTCAGGGTATCCATGTGTGTGACTCACTCTGTCTCTGTCCCCCTGTCTCTCTGTCTCTCTCTATCACTGTCTGTCTCTCACTTTCCCACATCTGTGTGTGTGTATGCTTGACATATGTTGTTATCTGTTGCCCATATATATATATATATATATATATATATATATATATATATATATATATATATATATGTGTGTGTGTGTGTGTGTGTGTGTGTATCTCATGCAACAGATGCAGACATATCACATATGGGCTACCTACAGCTAGCTGAGGGTAATCCTGTCTGATGTGTGTGGGTGTGTGGGGACAGTTGAGGTGTACATAGCTGTTTGTATGCACAGACATATATACACAATACAGTCATATAGTCTGATGTGGGTTCCAACATATCCTGTGATTCTCTAAGTGTAGGAGCATGCCCAGTGTGACCTTCTATAGTTAGAATGGGACTCCATTCTGGATATAGATGTACAGCAGTTTAGGGTTTTGTGTGCTACAGCCATACATCTCAGGAATACGCAAGACTTTTCTCAGGGTACTGGGTCTGTTTAGCAGACATTTTCTGACATATCTATAGTCTGACACTGCAATGTATTGTGTCATTACCAAGTGTCAGACATCCTCAGATCATCACAGTGCTTTACCAGAGGAATACTAGTTGTATGATGCATAGACTAATATTATGAGGGCAGCTAAGTACATTCTTGCCCAACAAGGCCATTTGTGAGGTGTGGCTACAGTCAGTTGAGTGATGACACGCTGTGTAAACAGTCCAGCAACTTGGTGATATACTGTCTGGGGATCTCCTGCTTGTATGGTATCTTTCTAACTTGAGATGTCATATCCTTGTGTGGGCATACCTCTCACCTGTACATTTCTTGCCAGGATGTCCAGGTGTTTGGCTAGAGGTTTAATCCTGTCTATATAAACTTGTGTTTTTATGGCATGTTAGTTACATATAATTGAAGAGTGATACAAAATAATGACAGACATTACTGTTTCAGACTGCATAACCTTCAGACAATTCCTGCTACTGCAAACCCCTTACCCTATCAACTTTCTCATTATGTAAGAGTGATATTTACTACACATGCCTATCATTGTGCCTTTGTTCCACCTTGCTGTCAGAGGTTGGGAGTTATGGGTGTGGCTACAGAGTGCATTCTACTGTGCAGGCATGTCCATTATATGTAAATGCAAACAAGAAAAAAGGATTATTGAGAATAACCACTGGCAACAGTACCAAAAAGCACTTATATTCACAAAAGCCTTGGCACTTCAACTACACATCCTTCAAGATGTCCATTATATGTGTAGTATACTCCACATAGCACTGTGACTTCCAGGTATGTCAGTGGCAGAGCAGTGGGTGTCACTGACATGCATAACAGTTGGCACTGCAGTTATCTGCACATGATCCTGTCAAAGACAGCACTGTACCTAGGGCACTACGAGATGACTGCCTGGAGAATGTGCTGACTAAATCCTGACAGTATTAACCACACATACACATAGCTCATTGACTCCTGCATATTGTGGACAGGCAACATGTTTTCATGTGTATTGGTGCAGCCCTGCCAGTGTGTGGTATGCTGCTATTTCCTTCAAACATACATGTTACTGCATTTGTGTGGGTATATTGGGGGCACACCTGTCAGCTGTACACATTTGAACAGACTGTGCTGATATTTGCTTTTCATTATTGGTTCCATTTACCATATGTTGTGCCCTGTCTTGGGGACTAGAGGCATATCACTAAAGAGCACAGGTCAGATTGTAATGGCATACATTTGAGTTTCAGACTTCTTACACGTCATAGCCTTACTGCAACTGCGGGTTCTGCTGTGCTATTACTGTGTGAGTCTGTAGGGGGGGGTTAATTCAACATTGCCACCATTTGTGTGCCTTTACCAGACATTTATCTTGGTTTTTCTACAGCTGTGTGGGTCTGAGGGGTGGGTATGGGACCCCCATAATGACATCCATGCCTGTGACCTATGACTCCCCCAGTTAGTTGTCGCCACACATATATTGCAGTGGGATTTGCCACCTCGGGTACTACTGCATAGTGTGTGGAGGCCAATTTTGGTCAGTCATTTTCTGGTGTCCCACATAGATGTCAATTGTGTGCTGCTATCCCAGTAGGCCACCCCATTCCCTTGCATGCATGCAGCATTACCATAGATCTGCTACCAAAACATACTAATCCATTCATTTATTGTTAAGAAGACTAATATATCTTGTGCCTGCAGCAGTTGTGAGGACGGTGCTTGAGGGCCGCCTATGTTGGATGCACACAGTACACTGCCTATATATGGTAAGTTACAGGTAATGTGATGTGTGTGTCATCCATTTTACTGTGTGTGTGTGTGTGTGTGTGTGTGTGTGTGTGTGTGTGTGTGTGTGTGTGTGTGTGTGTGTCAGAGAGAGGTGTCAGTCCCTGGGGTCCCTACAATGTCAGCATGTGTACTATGCATTGCCTCTTTGCCAAGGCCTGAGCATACTGGGTATGCCTCTGTCTGCCTACAAGAGTCCCTCTGTGCCTGTGGTGACCTTGGCAATGGTGGTGGATGTGTGGCTCTTCCCCATGCTGTTCCTGCTGCAGCTGTTTTCGCAGGATCATATTGTGTAGCATGGCACATACTATGAACATGTGTGCACATGTGGCTGGAGACTACTGCAAGGCTCCTCCAGATATGTCAAAGAAGCAGATCTGTGACTTGAGCATCCCAAACACACAGTCTATAATGATCCTGGTTTGTGCTTGTGCCTCATTATGGCATTCTCGTGTGGGTGTGTTTATTTCTGATGGGTGTCATCATCCACAGCTCCAGTGCATAGCCAGCATCCACCACCAGATGGCCATATGGGATGCCCTCACTGGCAAATGCCTGGTACAGCTGTGATGAGTGCCAGATGTGAGAGTTGTGATAGCTTCCAGGGCTGCCAGCACACACATTCATGATAATGCCCTGGGCATCGCACAACACCTGGTAGTTGATGGAGGGGGATCCCTTGTGGTTTATGTAGACCCTACCCAGTGCTTTGATGTGGATGTGGGTGTAGTCTATGGCACCCAGGACCTCCAAGTATTCTGTTAATGGTGGAAGAGACGCATATTGCTGGTCCTCTCCTCTTGGGTGTTGGAGAAGTAAATGTGCTCACCGGCATGTGGTAGCATGGCATCCAGGAAGTGGTGGAGTACCCTGGAAGCAGATGCCTATGAGACCCCCATGATGTATCCAGTAAGTCTTTGGAAAGTACCTGTAGCTAAAATTCTTAAGGCTACACATACCTTGGTATCCACTGGGATGGATTCTACTCTGTTGGCTCTAGGTCTGAGTTCAGGCTGGCACAGCTCAGTGATTTGCTGAAGTATGTCTCTGTTCACCCTGTAGCACTCTACTATCTCCAGATCATATAGCCCCTGGTAAGTTACCATGGGTCTGATCACTCTTCTCCTCCTCCTCGGTCGGTGGCGGTTGTCAGCATTATCCTCCTGTTCACCCTCAGCCTCTAGCACATACTGATGGATCAAAGCAATGGCAGCCCCTAACATTTTTCCAGTTAAAATTTCCCCTCATGTGTATACCAATGGTGCAGAGTTTGTGGGAAAAAACAGACTGTAAGGTGTTCCCATAGTTTATACTGTTGTGCTGCAGATGCTGCCTGTATGATTGGCTGACTATGATGCATTCCACCTGCTAACTATGTAATTTGTTCTTGATTGCTTTTATTCTGCTATTTTCCTTTTTTTCCCTTCCCATTTCCTCCCCTTTTAATCCCTGAGGCATGCCGCACAAACCCGGTGCCCAAATGTAAACAGTTCTGCTATTTCCGGTTGTTTTTTTTTTTTGTTTTTGTTTTGATTTAGACTGGGTGCGCACCATGCAAACCCATTTATTTAATGTAAACTTAAAGAAGTGGCCCTTCCTGGATGTGGAACATGCTTTTCATTTCATGGAATACGTCAATACAGCCCCAGACACACCCCCTTGCTTAACTGTGCTTAGCTAATCTTATCTGTGCCATAGGGCTCCAATGTGATTATACCATGCCTGACACACCCCCTTTTCATGTTTGTTGCTCCACCTAGTTACACGATCATGCTACACCACCTACATGGTTAGATGCAGTTTGGCACTTAGAAGATTTTTGTGATTCAGTAAATTTCCCCTCATTTGCATACCCTACTGCCTTAGTCCATAATTACTGCACTACCACAGAGCCTTTTCCCTTGACAGCCACTGTTCCCTGGTATTGTTTTGATTCTGCATGCCCTAGACTAAAATGGCAAAATGCAGATTTCCTTTAAAATTGAGTTTTCAATTTTTTTTTTATTTTTAGCACGAACCCATTTGCCCGCCACTGCCCTATGCTGAAAGAGCCGAGATCGGCCAAAAAAAAAAAACTTAGATTTTTATAAAATTGAAGCACTTTTCCATGCCAATGGCCATATATTTGGCCATCAGCATGCCTAAAGAGTATAATTCATGCTTTTTTTGGCGCTGTCATGCCTCCGTTTTGTTATTTGCAGAAATGTATATGGCTAGTAGCCGAATACATTTCTGCAACTAACACTGTTCTTGCACAGATACCTGCCTGCTTGCTGAATCGCTAATTCACCTCATTTACATGGTTATCACCAGCAAATGAGGTAATTAGTATTCTGCACTGGTTTCCGTGCAGGAACAGTGTAGGCAGGCTCGTGCATGTCAAAACACTAGTTTACTGGATCACTCAGCGGCCATTTTCCATGCAGGAGTGGCTGCACTGTTCCTGCACAGAGAATTTACTTTCTTGAATCCCGGGGATGATATAGATTCTAAAATTTATTCTCAGATAGAACAGATTATAGACATATTTACAAAATCGAAACAGTTTAGCTCAACAAAAAGGGTGATAAGTTGTCCTAATGACATCCAAGTAACCCCAGATACTGTAATCAAATGAGATTACACTGAAAATAACTATACAAACTGGAGCCAGAAAAAGTACAGGGAAGAGATGCAATTAGTACTAATGACCTGAGAACACATCAGCAAGAACTTGCAGTGCCATTATATCTATTATTTCCTAGGTTGTATAATATGGGGGAGATTCCTCAAGATTGGAGACATGCAAGGGAAAGGGGAGTATGACAAACCCAGAGTCCTACAGACGCCTAAGTCTACTTACATGTTGTATAAAAATAATGAAGAAGGTAATATTGGATAAGTTATTGTCAGAATTAAAAAGACTGGGACTTGAGACCATACATTAGCATGCATATTTTATTTTATTTATTGATTTGTTTATTTTATTTTACATTTGTTGACCGGGCTAGTCCAACTGGATATATGTCCATTTTCAGTAGAGGCCTGGGCAGAAAAGCTCCACAAAACACAGTGTTGTTTATATTACGTGACATTTTACAAATTCAGGTACATTTATAGATTTTTGCCATTCATTACATTTCATTGCATTTCTGATTACAGAATCATAGTACATAGCTGTGGTTAGCCATTCAAAGATATCTCTAATAACATTATTTTAAATATAAAAGTACACTCTCTTTATAGTTAGCAGAAAAGTAACTAGCTTATACAGGTATGCTGATTAATACCCAGAGATAAGTCAGGTAGTTAGTTAGGATTAGCACAAGGGCATAACCACTGTGATTTAAGGTATGATTTCAGTTTGCTTTTAAATAGTGTTATTGAGGAAAGGGAGGTTAGGTCACTGGGGAGGGAGTTCCAGGTTTTACTCACAGTATTAGAGAACAAAGAGTCATCAGCCATATTGTTAGTTTTAACTATTTGTACAAGTAGTTTATATGATGAGCGTAGAGTCTTGAGGTTATTATAGGGGGTGATAAGGTTTGTAAGTATTGGTGTGTTAGTAGGTTGATACAGGATCTTGTGGGCAACTGTTAACTGGCTAAATAGTAGTCGATTTGGCAACTCTAGCTATCCTAGTTGTTCAAGATTGTTACAATGATGGGTTCTGAAGGCAGACCCAGTAGCAAATCTGGCAATATTATTCTAGGACATAACCAGCTTGTTCAGGTTATTTTTACATAGTTTAGTATATATAGGGGAGGCATAGAGAAGGGTAGAGATTAAGTGGGTACGGGCAATAGTGGCCCTGGCTAGTGGAGTCAGATAGGGATTGATCCTATACAGGGATCCTAATTTTTTGTTGACTGTTTTTATAGTACTGTTAATATGGGAATCAAAGGTAAGGTTGTTATCAATTAGTACCCCAAGAAGGTTTGTAGTAGGATCTGGAGATATCATAGTACCATTGCTTGATATAACCGTAAAGTTAAGTGGGAAGGCTCTATGGGTGGGAGTGAATAGTAACAGTTTAGTGTTTTGGGGGTTCAAGATGAGACATCACTGTAGAAGCCATTTCTCGACCATAGTAAACCCATTTTGGGTTAGAGACTGTAAGTCTGATGGAGAAGTGGCGTGGAATCATCCATGTATTGGATACAGGTAGCTTTAGGTATTACAGAATGTAGGTCATTTATAAAAATAGAGAATAGTAGAGGGCCTAATATGGAGCCTTGAGGGACAACAAGGGCAACTAGGAGGTGAGAAGATAAGTTGTTCTCCCATAGTACAGCCTGCTGTCTGTTGCTTAAGTAGGATTGGAACCATCGTATAGCCAGTGTGTCTAGTGATAGGTTTTTGGGTATGTTTATGAGTAAGTGGTGGTTAACCATATCGAAGGCTTTCAGAAGATCAATAAAGAGGGCTGAGGACAGTGTCATTATTGCAATTTTTATTAATACAGTCAGAGAAGGATAGGAGAGCAGACGTGGTGCTATGAAATGGCCTAAAACCATGTTGGCAGTTAGCTAGTAAGTTGTTTTCTATTAGGTAATTTAACAGTTGTTTATGAATGCATTTCTCCATGATTTTTGCCAGTGGAGATAATATGACTATAGGTCTATAGTTTGATAATTCGTTGGAGTTACCACCTTTATGCAGGGGGATAATATGTGAAATTTTCCAGATTGATGGGATTGTTCCTTCAGAAATAATTCTATTAATCAGGATGGAAATGGGGTAGGCTATGGCTTTTGCAGCTTTTTGCAGGTATTCTGCAGGTAGTAGGTCTGCAGAGAGGGTGGTAGGTTTAAGTTTTTGAATAAGGGTGCAGACAAGAGATGTAGGAACAAGTTGAAAGAGAAATGATGGAGGTGTGTTAGAGATGGAGGTAGTTGAAGATGAGGTGTCAGGGGATAGCTGATTGGCAAGAGATTGAATGGTCTATGTGAAGAAAGTGTTAAAGATATTGGCTATTTGCTTGGGACTATCGTGATGAAAGCCTAAAGGGGTGGGTGTGGCTGATCGACCTGGGAGTAAGAGTTTATTAAACTTATTAAACTTTATTAGAACTTGATTAAATTGACCATTTGGGAACAGGAGAATAATATGCTGATAAATACATCAGAAACGAAGTATATGAGATTTTGCAGACATAAATTGAAAAGTGAATATTTAATACAGCATACAATGATTGAAAGTGTAGGTTCATTTAAGGACCTGGGTATATGGTTAGATTCAGCTTTGAGTTTTTCTAATCTTATCAACTAATTGGTTAATGATAGTTAGAGAACTATAGGTGTGTATATAAAGATTTATAAACCCAAACTGGGGAATAACAATATGGAAAACCTATTTATAAGAAAACAAGCATAAAAACAGGAAAGAGTACAGCGGAAATATAAATGTTTGTGATTATCAACAAGCAGTACAGAATCATCAGACAACCTGTGTAGAAAATGAGAATAGGCTACCAAATTATAATAAAGCAAGTAGTAGTTTAGATATTTTTAAGAACAGCCAGGACACTTATGGAAACAACTGTTTTGGCTTATTGACAGCCTAGAAGGGCATTAATTCCTGTGTTTAAAATGTTTGTATGTATGTAGGTATGTAAGGTACACAGAAATAGAAAATAATATATATATATATATATATATATATATATATATTAATATATATATATATATATATATATGGGTCTACTTCATTTGCCCTAACTTCCGATTGACTGACACCCATTTGCCCGACACCAAATGACCGAAATTTAATTTGACTGACACTTCATTTGACCGACACTTCATTTGACCGACAAGTATTATTGGCAAGTAAATGGGATATGCCCCCTTCCCCACTGTAGTGCGACCCTGGAGTTAGAATATATAGTTATGGGGGGTGTGGGGGGCACAGCCACCCACAATGGGGGGGAGAAGCCCCCCACTTATTTTCATATTATATTGTTTAGTTTTGCTTTAATATCGCTTAGTAAAACAAAAGCAGGGTCGCACTACAGTGGGGAAGGGGGCATATCCCATTTACTTGTCAATAATACTTGTTGGTCAAATGAAATTTCAGTCAAATGAAATTTCAGTCAAATGGGGTCGGGCAAATGGGTGTTGGTCAATCGGAAGTTCGGGGAAATTAAGTAGATCCATATATATATATATATATATATATATATATATATATATATATATATATATATATATATATATATATATGTGTGTGTGTGTGGGGGGGGGGTTGGCATAATGGTTAAGGTGTTCACCTTACAAACACAAGGTCCAGGGTTTGATTCTCAGATGGGGTAAATGACTAGGCTTAAAATGGCCCACAATGGCAGTTAACCTAGTACTAACCTATGAACCAATATATATATATATATATATATATATATATATATATATATATATATATATTTGTATGTGTACGTATGTATATGTGAGTGTGTGAGTGTGTAATAAAGCAGTTGAGATTACAATGAGAAAAATGATTGAAAACACAGTAGTGACAAAAACAAAAATATTGACAATATGCATATGACTAGTCAGCAGTGTTTATACTTAAAAGTTTAGACCCACCGTATTTTATAATATAAGACAGTGGTAAGGTGAACGTTCACAACCATGTAAAGTTGAGGTGAGTATGGTACAGTGTATGTGACCACAAAGATGTAATATGGCACAATAACGCAGATCATTACTGGCCATGTACTCATTTTAGAACATAATGGGGTAGAGTGGGTATGGATACTTTAGTGGGATTAGCTAGGTGTGAAGCATGAGCAAAGTCATGAGACCTTTAGGTGTTGTTTCATGCTAGCATGAAGGATTTCAGAGTGCTAGTTCATCTGAGTAAGTGGGAAATTGAATACCAAACATAGATATGAGAGGAATACAGTGAGCCTCCAGCAGTAGTGTTTGATTTAATTAGGGGCAGTAAGAATTTGACTACAGAGCAAAAAGTCCTAAACAGGGAGTAAAGCTGCATAATATTTTTAGTGTTTGGCATTTTCCAGTGGAAAATTGAACTGGGAACAGTTTTGAGTTACGTGAATATTAAATAGTGAGAGAAATCTAACCAATTTATTTGGTTTAGTACTATGCAGTGGTTGGATCTATAAGGCATATCCACTGTGACTTAACTAATTTATTGTAGAATTTTTCTAGCATGGTTAACTGAATAGATTGCAGGTTGACATTACAGGAGCACCATGTATGATGGGGTCTATATTATATTATCGAAGGGAACAAATGTCGATCAGCTGAAATATCGAAAATGCCATTCACTGATTTCATTTTTGTGAGATTGAGGTACAGTGAAGATCGAGAATTTTGCCCTTTCCTCACTGTAGTGCAATCTCGGAGGTGGTATATATAATTAACGGGGGGTGGGGGGACAGCCCCCCACAAAAGCAATTTCGATGAACGGCACTTTCAATATTTCAGCCGTTTGACATTCGTTCCTTTCGATAATATAATATAGACCCTGTATGAGGGTAGGTAACAATAAAGTAGACACAAAGGTTTGCCTAGCCTGTTCAGTCAGGTAGGGTTTAGTTCAATGTAGGGTATTAAGTTTTTTTGTGTTTTGCTAATAGGTTGCTGTATGTGGTGGTCAAATTTTATATCATCTATGATGACATCTAGGAGCTTGGTATGCGCTATAAGTTTAAAATCTGGCTTGGTCAGAAGAAGTAAAAACAAAATGAAAACTCCAGCAAAGCTAGAACTTCCACTGAGTGACCTCCCAAACCTCTTGTATCAGAGGCACATGGGATATATGCAAATGATCCTTATGAACACCAGGTGTTTCAGCTAATTGGTGATTCTGAATGCCCATGACTTGTTTCGTCATTTTAATGGACAATTTCCGGCCAATAAAGCCAAGTAATGTTGAAGAGAAATTCAGTGCCGTACCTAGAATATATTTAACACCTGGAGCAGAAATTCTTTTAAACCCCCCCACAGAGATTTTTTTCTAACATCTCCTCCTCCTCTATGGCAATTGTTTTTAATAATCATAAAATTAAACAAAATAATAGCCAGCAAGGAGCAAGCTAGGAGCAATGATCAAATCCCCAAAAGACTCAGCCATCCTACAGGAAGGCTTGTCCCAAACAAATAATCAATGCCAGAATCATGGACTAAACCCTAAAGACTATGGGCTAGGCTTGTAAAGGCTCCAGAGCCATTAGCCTTGTACACAGCCATGAACCTATCAACCTAAGACTTCCTAGGTGAAGTGCACATAACAAATACCCTCAGCAGCCCTGAATGCACACTTTCAAAACAACACCCACATCAACACATACAGCCACATCTCATGGAGCCTCTACTTCTAAGCCCATAAGACAAACCACCACACAATTCAACATTCTGGTCATTTGAGACTCTATCGTGAGACACACTGATGTCCCTCTCACCAGGCTGAGTAAGGAGAAAGTCACAGTCAGTTGCTTATCAGGGGCTAGGATCCACCACATTACGCATGCACTCAGGTCATTGGACCATTGGACCACAAATACTAGGATGACTCAGTCATAGTCCAGGTGGGTGTGAATGACCTGAGATGTACCTCCATAGACTATATTAAGAGGGACATTATGGAGATCTCGTAATATGTGTTCCAGGCTTTGGAACTCACTACCAGCCAACCTGACTCAAGAGCCTTCACCAACCTTATTCAAAAACAATATTTGATATTGTAACATGATATTGTAAGATGCACTTTAAAGTTATAGGTGGACTAATTTTTAAAAATGTATTTAAGCATTTTAATTGGTAAAATATGTTATATCTGATGAAGTCCAACAGTGAGGGTGGACGAAAATGCAGTGTGTTATAAGAGCGTTTATGTGGAGTCTGTTTTTTGTGGTTGTGGAATAAACTGTTTGTGAATTCAATTTTGGTGTAATCCATTCCATCTACCTTGCTCGTCTGAGGTTACTGGTGATATTTGAGCGTTTTGGTTCTTTCCTAGTTGTTATTCAAAAACAAGCTTATGAATTACCTCAAATTGCACTGGATATGTCCCTGTACTGACCCTGACTAGTGCCCTGTCCATCTCACATGCCTCTCCTCTACAAATGTCCTTTCTTTGGCCACCCCTCTCCATGTCATGAAGGGTAAACCGTATCTAATGCTACTCAATGTATTTTATTCCTGAAGGTAATATGTTGTTACTACATGTATATACATATTCGCAATGCTTTGTAAGTCACAAGTGTCATGTGATTGTTTGTATTGCTCTGTCTGTAACCTGTGTGTAATTGCCGTTCGCTAATAGTTCTAATAATTGTAACGTGTACATGTACCTCGGAGCTTTTATCACCAGGCCTCCACTGAAAATGGACATACATCCAGTCAGAGCATCCTAGTTAACAAATGTAAAATAAAATAAATAAATAAATAAATGATCCGGCACTGAGCAGCATTTTACCTTCTCCAAGGATGATGCTACAATATGAACAAAAGATGATTGACTTTAATAATTGGCTTAGTTTCTGGTGTCATTCTAAGAGGGTGCAATATTTGTCAGCATGGAAGGAGATGGTCAGTAGACCACGCTGCTTTGCCAGGGAATGTCTCCACCTCTCCCCTCTAGGCTTTCTAATATTAGATAGAACATTGTTTTCCCCCATAGTGCCTGTTTTAGGCAATGCCAAACTGAAAGTACTTCCAACATAGTAAATAAAAACCAAGAAAATCTAAAGGTGTTACTGCTCGATGCTAGGAGTCTAAACAAAAAACTCCACTCCCTAGAAGCTCTCTTCACCCTAGAGAATGCTGCCATCTGTGTGATTGCTGAGACATGGTTCAAAGCAATGGAGAGCATACCGACAGTGCAAAGCTATAATGCCTTCCACACATTTAGATCAGCTACTACACAGACAGGGACTAAAGGTGGAGGTTTCTTGATTTACATCAAAAATAGACATACCTCAAGGCTGGTTAAACAGGAGAATGCACTTGAGCTGCTCCATGTTCAAGTCACTATAGGCCAAATCCAATATCACTTCCTTGCCAGCTTTAGGTCCCTCTCAATGACCCAGGAAATCCATATCATGTATTCAAACTCATTAGAAATGCTAACCATCCAACCCAATACCATATTCATGGGCAACTTTAATTACCCCACTATTAACTGGGAATCCTATATGACACCAAACATACAGGCACAGAGATTCCTGGATTTTGTAAACACAAACACCCTGAACCAGATGGTCAGTACACCAACCAAAGGTGCAGCCATACTGGATCTGGTCCTCTGCACACCCCCTACTGTAATGTCTTCCCTGCTAAGGTCTGACCACAAAATGGTCTCCTTTGAAGTAGAAATAAAACCCAGAGCCTCAGCTAAACCTGTAATATTCAGGAACTACTCTAAGGCTAATCTCCTGCTATTAAGGGATAACCTGGAAAAACTTCAAGCCCCCACAAACCCTGAGAACATGGCTGCCTATGCAGAACTGTTCAAAGAAACCATGTAAAAGCATGTTAATAGCTGCATAGAGGCAATTGTACCCACCAGGAAGAAGTACAGCACTAACTCAAAAAACAAGCCACCCTGGTGGAATCAAACAATCAATAGGCTGTATAACAGAAGGAAGAAAATCATGGCAAAAATTAGGAGCCGCAGCACCCAGCAGAATAAAAGCAATCTCATCAAATTAAACAAGCATCTAAGAGGACAAATAAAGTCTATCAAAGCCAAATTTGAGATGAATTTGGCCTCCCAGGCCACGGACAACCACAAGGCATTCCTTAGCTATGTCCCTAACCTCAAAGGCAATACACAATTGTGTGCAGAGCTCATTGTAATGGAGCCACCTATACTGAGCCAGAATGTATAGCAAACCTACTGGCCAATAAATTCTGCTACAACTTTACTCCTTTCACCCCCTCAACCTTCCCTCAGGAAATACCATCAAATATAACTCCCCCTGCTATCACTATGGAATAGATCCTTAATGCTCTCTCTAAGGCCAAGAACACTGCATCATTGGGACTAGACAATATCCCAGGATGCCTTCTAAATAGCATGAAACATGACCTATCATGGCCTCTGGAATTGCTATTTAACTATAGCCTCCAAACAATCTTTGTGCCTCATGAATGGAGATCAGCAACAGTCATCCATCTGCACAAAGGTGGGCCATCTACAGACCCTGGAAACTATAGACCCATAAGTCTCACTAGTCTTATATGTAAAGTCATGGAAAGAATTATCAAGGAAATGATCGATAGTGATAAAGTAAACCTCCAGACACTTCTCCCAACCCAGTTTGGTTTCCTCAAGGGCAGGTCATGCTTACTCAGACTGGTGGACTTCTTTGAGAAGGTCACCAAAGCAATGAATGAGGGCAAAATTGTTCAAACTGCCTACCTTGACCTGGCTGAGGGATTTGACACAATACTCCACTCGGGCATTGTTGAAAATTTCAAGAGGTTAGGTAAACACTCATATGTCACCTGGTGGATAGCCAACTGGCTCACAGACAACAGCCAGGAAGTTAGAATTAGGAAGTCCACCTCTACAAAGAGGCCAGTCACAAGTGGAGTCCCTCAGGGATCAATCCTTGGACCGCTCCTTTTTGGCATTTACTTCTCTGAAGACAAGGCCACTGTCAGTGGTCTCTGGCTGACTAAATTTGTAGATGATTGTAAATTAGGAGCTGTCATTGAATTCCACACTGAGAAAAATGTTCTCCAGGAAGGGCTGACACAGACAAACAATTGGTGTCAGAGCCATGGACTAAAACTAAATGCCAAGAAATGCATAATAGCATCGTTTGGGAAGTCATCCACCCCAGGTAACTATCATATTGACAATATGCCCCTTAGAGTTGACCCAGTAGTCAGGGACTTACAGACACACATAGATAGTAATCTAGCCGTTGACCATCACATATCTACAGTAGTGAGGAAATCATTCAATGTTGCGCAACTTATAAACAAATGTATGGCATCTAAGTCCAAGAAAGTCATTTTCCACTGTAACTGGCATTCATCAGACCTATCATTGAGTACAATGCTCCCTTTGGTATGTACCTAACCAGGTATATCCAACATTTGGAATGTCCACGGAGGTTCCTCATTAAAAAATACAGTGCTTAAGTAAAATGTCCTATGCAGACTGCCTCAAGGCTCTATCCCTGTATTCTGTCTCCTACGGACTTTTGAGGAGAGATATATGCCTGACATACAGGGCATTGTCAGACGCCACTCTGATCAACCTCCTGCATATTCGCAAAACAAACAGCACCAGAATTACCTGTTCTAATGACTTAAACCTTGCCTGTGATATAGATAGAACCTGCTGGACAGACAGGTATATATCCCAGAGATTACCCTGTCTGGAATAGGCTCCCCATCCTTGTGAAACAGAGTTCCTCCCTAAACCAATTCAAGTGCAACCTGGAGAATTGGATTGGGAACAGGAAATTCATCCCTGGTTTGGCACCTATGTCTCTAATGGATACAGGCAACTTGTCAATGGTTCATCTCTCAGGCCCTAGCTTGTAAATGTTTAATTTCCCAAGCCCTTGCTTACACTTATCAAGGGTATCAGAACTTGTCGGAGATTTGGGATGCATGGCTAGGCTTAAAAAGGCCACTGTAGTCATTAGCCTAGTAAACACCTATGGACCTATGAACCTATCAACCTATGAACTTAAGTTGAAAACATCTCTGAAATCACTAAGAGAAAACAGTAGTATCATCTTAAAAAGATAGTTATGCATTTTGTCTGCTCATAGTTAGTAACACAGAACATAGAGATACATCCCCCTTTTTGGACTTTGTCTACTTGTCACAGGTGTAGGCATTATCAAGTTAGAAAATAATCTCTACAAAGTGCACAGTCTGATAGCACAAGCACAGTTCAAAGAAAATCAAGGCATTGATAACATTTACTTTTTTTCTGTCTATGGTCGTGTGTGTGTGTGTGTGTGTGTGTGTGTGTGTGTACATATATACAGTTATTAATGGGTAAAAAGTGCTGGTTATAGGTAAGGAGGATAGGGCGGAGATGGCTTAACATCACTATTCTAAAGACTATTTTTTCTTGTGGTCATTCTTTAGTGTGTGATTGTTTGTTTATTCTGGGGGAAGCTACACCAAAAGGAGATTTCCCTTTTCCACAGGACAGTAGCAGATGCACGGTGGAAGACTGCTCCTGCAAAATAAATAAATAAATAAATAAATAAAAAATGTGCATGCGATTTCTTTGATTTGAGTATGTTTCAAGTTTGAGTGTTCCTGAAATGTGATCACAAATGTGTCAGTCATCCATTAGTAAGCCATTTATTATTCATGTGGTGTAGAAATGTCTATTTAATTGAATTTTGTCACTAAATCTCATATTTTTACTCCTTGTTAGCCCTTTTCAAAATCATCTCTAATGTATTTTCTAGGGTCAAAGACATTTCCACTTTTCATGAAATTCTTAAATGCTTTTACTATTTTCCAGTCCTTGAAACTTGGTCCTTTTAATGACCCCCAGCTACATAATCTACACATCCATGCCCCCAGTATGCACTTCTGCCCTCTTCCTTCCCTCTCCTTCTTACCCCTGACCAATACATTTTACCCATTAATAGTCATATGTTTTCTTGTCTTCCTCCTGCATCTTTCTTTCTGATCCCATGTCTTTACTCACCCTGTCTATACAACCATTATCACCAGGTTACAGCATTTGTTTTGTTCTCTTCTGGTCACCCTCCAGCCTTCCTCATCCTCATCTTGGAGGATGACTAATGTTTGTAGGTTCACAAGCTTCTATATTACAAAGTTGTATAGTTTCCCAAACGTTCATGTTACAGACCTTTAATTACATGTTTTACTAGTGTGAGTTAGCTAGTATCATTTGCTTTCTCTTATTGCTTCATTTTTGCTAATCACATAAATGTAAATCCTAACCTGCAATGCAGGTTGTAAACATGCTGCTATGTAATGTGTTTGGCCTAACTGTAATTGTGACTCATATGGCAGCTGCTTCTTTGCAGCTCTAATTAAATTGGGTGCTGCTTTACACACACACACACACACACACACACACACACACACACACACACACACACACACACACACACACACACACACACACACACACACACACACACGCATGCACGCACGCACGCACGCACACACACACACACACACACACACACACACACACACACACACACACACACACATTGTGCTGTCTTAATTTTTACATTTATTTCTGATTTTCTTACAACAACTATTTGGTGTGGTCTTATCTGTCTTTCTTTGTGGTATTGACACTTTTTGCAAGTAAGTGTCTACGGACAGACTGAAGATATGGGCTTTGTGTCTTCATGGCTATGTTGATTAATATTGTTGCATGAGTAAAGTGGATGTTTACTTACATTTAGAGTGCCATGATTTGTACATGGAGTCTGCTCTTATTATATAGCCTTGCTATATATTATTAAATTGGTGCGCAGACCTACATTAATTTAAAGTGTGAGTGCATACAGCACAACACAACTTCCAGCAGCCATAATATTTGGAACTCCAGTCATTGTTAAATAACATTTGTCGTTAATGTTGGTCAGTGTCACTTCGGTAGAAAACATATTAAGAAGCAATACTCCTTCCCTAATGAGATAAGCCCTATAAGCTGTTTCCTGATGTGCCCCCTTTGTCTACTTCTCAGTATTGAACTGGTGCTGTGTCCCTATTTAGCTGGATAAAAATTCTGATATGATCTGTTTTTTGATAGATGCTGTTGTCCAAACTAGTACAATGGATTTTGAATGGTGTTTGTGTTGGTGTATTGATTCTGTTACCCCAAACTACTCTTAGTTGCTTTGCTTTAGCATTAGACAAAAAAAAAGCTGCCAGTCTCTAACTTGTATAACTTCAAAGAAAAGAAGACTGTTTTTACACTATGGTTTTAAAGTTGAACATTTATTCTTTTAGCACTGTCTTGCTGTTTTGGGAGACTATGCTGGTAAGTTGATACTTAAAATTTATTAGTCACGTTCTTTGGAGTTGGATGTAGCCTCCTTACCATTTACAATGCCAAATTATACAGTTTTTGAAGAAAAAAGTGTGGTGTTGGATTTTATTTTGTTGTTATGGATGACCCACTTGGAAATTTTTTCAGAGCTGAAAATACCTGCCATGACATCATGAAAGATTAAACCTACAATGCCTCACTACCTGTTAATATACAAACTATTGTAGTTCCATGATAAATGTAACATAAGTACTTTTTCTTTACAGATGGAGCCCCTCATACTGAAAATTAACACAAGATGATACAGCAGTGAAACCACAAAATAAGACACAGTTCCTCTGAAGAGCTTATCTTAATTAACCATTATGCTTTGCAGTTTTATGTACATAACTGGGTGTGGTTATAGCAAAAAAATTGAAAAACAATGAAATTAAAAAGTCAGACAGTACCCTATAATCTTTATCTTTTGCTTAATCACTTGCAACATTATAATGAGCAGTACAGCAGGAAAAGACATTCATTTGTAAAACAAAGATATTTCCAAACATGATCAATACACTTTAGAAGGTTCTCACTTTGCTTAAAGAAAAGAAATGGATATGTTGACATTTTCTGATTAATAAGGAAGTTAAGACCATGTTAGCCTTATTGACTAATTGTGGTGCAGTATTTTGCAAGCGGATGTATTTTAGTCTGGAACTGTAGTAGTTTTAAACACATGTAAGAAATTAAGTATTGTTTCTGTTTTGTCCTACCTTGGTATGCCAAACGTTAATTACTCTGATCATTTATACCTTCAGTTGAATGAGACAGAAGCAATTTATAAGCTTTATTCTTTAGGTCTCTTAAAGAAGACGATGAATGCACATTTTTTGCCTAAGTTTAAATGATGAATGCAGGAGCAAAATCATGTTGTTTTCTTACATACAACAGAAGATACAATGCTAGATCTCATCATTTTATAACAGCAAGCTGTAAAATACATTTTACATCTGATGAAGTTCTATTAAGGATGAAAAACACAGTGAATCAGTTAAGCGTTTTGTGGTTCATTTGTTGTGTGGTTTTATTCAGTATTAAAAACTTTGTTCGTCCTTCCATTGCACTTTAATTTGGGCAAGACCCCAGCATTTTACAGCCTTTGCTTTAGATTTTCTATTGCACATATTAGGCAATGGGCACTTTTCTAGTTGTCTGAGTTTATATTTGGTAGTTGCTCAGTTCTTTAATGCCCTTTAATAAACTTGTGTTTTTATTAACACACTTTATTATTTGAAAATTCAAATAGCTATTCAGCCATTTCAGATTTATTGCTCTCTTTAGCTGCCATTCGTATCTGTTTACTGGAGTGCTAAGTTTAAGCCAAGTCTTTTTTAGTCATCCTCTGCTTCATAATACTGATCCGTCTTTGTCACATGTATACAACTTTAACACTTACGGATTGTCTCCATGTGCCTCAGGTATAATTATTTCCCTGTCTTTGTCATCCACTCATCTGTGCATGTCTTCATGTCAACTTATATTTGTGTGTTTATTTTTTGGCCATGGCATGCTGTTGCATCACTGCTTCATTCTGACAGATGTCACCAGTACCCCACATCTAATGCTGGATTTACCACTCACTCCTCCATCTCTAGACAGATTTTTGTCTAGGGCTGTCATGGACCCTAAGGGGGTCCTGAGAGGGTGCTGTCCAACATCTGCTGGGGGAAGTTTTCAATTAAGTTCTATCCTCGGGTTCCCCTTCATCCCTTTGATTACGTGGTTGTGTCATGGGGGGTGGGGGGGGTGGGCATATAATGGGTACAAGTGGCATCTTTCCTCACCTACATGAAAGCTCAGTCTTGCACATACCCTACTCCTGTCTTAGACTACACCCATGCATGAAACCCAGCCTTCATCAGGGATGACAAGGGTATGACCCACATAGACACCTTGCACTCTAGGGTGGGCACACTGCCATTCCTCCCTGTTGCTCCTTTAGATGGTCAAGCCACTAATCAAACCTCGGTCACCTGAGCTATAGTCAGAGTTTTATCCCTCTATGCCACCTTTGTTAAAAAATAAATTGTCATGCTGTGTTTAGTAACTATAGACAAAAGCAAATCCTATATCTTGCTTCATCTTAAACTTTCCTTCTGCCACTTTTGGACAACTGATATAATCCTATTCTTCTTTAAATCACATTGCTTTTAACTGAAAACACATCAGGCCATTATGCTTATTTTATGCACTTGCCTTTATTTATTTAGCCATTTTTAATTTCCTGCTACCATCATTTTGTGAAACATATTAAGTCATATTTGCTATTCTGTATCCAGTATATAAAATCTGCTTTGTTTTTAATATGTTTAGGCATTTCTCATGTCTGTAAAATGTTATTAATCACAGTTGTGATCCTGTACTCACTGGGTTAAACTCACTTTGGTTCTATATTTCCCACTTATTCATTCTTATTATGCCCTTTATTATGACATCTTCTCCAGTTATTTTGTTTAGAACATTTGGCAGCCCTAAAGACAATCAAACATATTGATTCTTAGTGAAGTTAATAGATAATTTGGTTATAACTACTGGCTTACATTCTGTTGCATCTGTCACTTCTACATTATGTTGTATCTGTCACCTAGGAGTGAAACCACACTGGTAATTATTTTCATTAAGTTTTATTGTATAACTATGAAGCTGTTTTATGTTCTATTTTTGGAAAATCCAACCCTGCATCACAACAGTTTGGCTGCATTTACTTCATGTCAGCATGTGGAGATATCTATAAGTTTACCTTGCCACCTTTTACCTGACACCAAAAATGTTGATATTTGTCTGTGATAGCTGTCCTTGAATTCTGTCTTCATCTTTGAAAAAATCTAGATAACTTGCATCAGCTTGAGTTTGACATCATCTTTGTTGGATCATTTATCCATTGTTAGTGTTGACAATTTAATGTCTCCCAACCTTTATTTTAACCGATTCAGCTAGGGTTGCTACCTTTTCAGATGCCCAAAGTAGGACAGTTTTGTAGAAAGGTGAGATTTTGCATGATGAAACATAGCTCTGGTCATGGCTAAGGACAGAACTTCACTTTTTTTGCCAAAATAAAAGCCTACTATCGTAGCATTAGAGTTGCTTGTGCTGTTTCATATACCATTTAGGTGTTTCAGATACAAAATAACTGTTTTATGCAACTATTAAAGAAAAACATACAAAATATTTTTTGTTCTAAAATCTCAGGACATTTGGCATTTTTTAACTTTTTTTGCAGGACATAACTGTCCAAAGAGGGACTGGTGGTAACCATAGATTCAGCTTGAAGTGATCTATTATCATTTGAGCTGCAAACCTTCATCCACCTCTACATCCTGGTTTTAGTCTTGTTATAGTAGATTCTGAGATTGAAAGCTAGTCAAGGTGTCTCTCTCGCTCTCGCTCTCTCTTTATAGCTATCTATCTATCTATATTGACTTGTAATCTTCCACTGTTCTTACTACCTTCAGGGCACCTACTTGGACAAATTTGCTGATGTGACAGCTGTCAGACTTGCTGTGAAAATGTCAAGCTTTTTACCCAAAACATAATGTTTATTTGCATAAAATATACATACAACAGCAAATATAATTTACATCTAACAGTCTTACAATAGTATGATAACATTGTCCATAACCTCATATTCTGACCTAAAATAGTGGCAGCCAAAGAACAGAAAGACAATAACCTAACAACAATGAGCTTTACATACTAATTGCAACAGTCACCATTATATAGAAATCTATTTCTTGATAATTAGTACTACTTAACAAACATTTGGCAGAAAACGTCAGGAATCAAAAGCACATGCAAAGCTCTGACATCCAAACAAAGGACTCTATTTCTATATAAAGAGCTGACTGATCTGGAAACTGTAACCTGCCAAATACTCATTACTAAACATTTCTTTCCATAACTTCAAGTGTTCCAAATGTCAGTTCCACAATGCTCATTTATACAAAACTGTTTATTGGTTATAAGATGTGCATCTATCTCTCTCTCTCTCTCTCTATATATATATATATATATATATATATCTAACATTATTCTCATAAACATTTATTTTTTTCTACTCCAAAGACTCAGATTATGAAATAGTGTTAAGTAATAATTTTCCCAATCTTTTCCAATTCTTTTCCAGAATCTGAAACTTTAATTTAATTTGCATTAAATTTGTTACCTTGGAGCTGTTCTCCCTGGGCATCTACTCAAAGAGGGCAACTGTCCCCATTTGGACTTTCCCAGTAAAGAAATGTCAAAAAATAATAAATAATCAATAGTTTCCATTAATATTGATATAATCATTCTTAGCTAGTGTGCTGGGGTGAAATCTATATTAGTTTCTGCTGTTGGAATATCTAATAAACATATATGAACATCTCTGCCAAGGGGAATATTTAATCTTATGGCCTACTTTATTTATTTTTTAGTTGTCCACCCTGAAGAGCACCTGTACATTCTCACAATCCCAAACCATATGTAAATGATTAACTGGCTATAGGCAACATCTCCAACAATGCTGTGAACTTCTATTATATCATCTAATTTTATCGGAGGATAGATGCCATGTCTGAATTAACTTCATATATGTGAATTGTGTTAGGTACGGTTTATGTTTCAACAAAGATCTGAATCATTTTTTCATGTTCTAAAGCTACCAAGTAACATATTTTGCCATTTTAGACATACATAGGTTATAAGGTCTGGGTCTAAGCTCAAAAGCATTTGGTAGAGTTGATTAATTTTGGTGGTCTGCTTTCATTCTTTCTCTTAATATTATGGCTTGCATTGCATAAGTTATTATGACATTTCATTTCTTACCAGCCTTACATCTTTGCTGACCTTCTTCTTCTTTCAGCTGTTCCCCTTAGGGTCACCACAGCAGATCATCTGTTTTAATTTCTTCCTGTCCTCTGCATCTTGCTCTGTCACACCAACCACCTTCATGCCCTCTCTCACCACATCCATAAACCTTATCTTAGGCCTTCCTCATTTCCTCTTACCTGGTATCTCCATCCTTGGCATCCTTTTCCCAACATACTCAGCATCCCTCCTCAGCACATGTCCAAACCAACGCAATCTCTCCTCTCTGACTTTGTCTCCAAACCGTCCAACCTGAGCTGACCCTCTAATATACTGATTCCTAATCCTGTCCATCCTTGTCACACCCAGTGCAAATCTTAACATCTTTAACTCTGCCACTTCCAGCTCTGACTCCTGCCTTTTTGTCAGTGCCACAGCCTCCAACCCATATAACATAGGTGGTCTCACTACCTTCTTGTATACCTTTCCTTTCACTCTTACTGGTACCCATCTGTCACAAATCACTCCTGACACTCTTCTCCACCCACTCCACCCTGCCTGCACTTTCTTCTTCACCTCTCTTCCACACTCTCCATTACTCTGAACTGTTGATCCCAAGTATTTAAATGCATCCACCTTTGCCAACTCTACTCCCTGCATCCTCACCATTCCTCTAACCTCCCTCTCATCCACATACATATATTCTGTCTTAGTCCTGCTGACCTTCATTCCTCTCCTCTCTACAGCATATCTCCACATCTCCGGTGTCTCCTCAACCTGTTCGCTACTCTCAGTACAGATCACAATGTCATCTACAAACATAATAGTCCATGGGGACTCCTGTCTGATCTCCTCTGTCAACCTGTCCATCACCATTGCAAATAAGAAAGGGCTCAGAGCTAATCCTTGATGTAATCCCACCTCCACCTTAAACGCATCCGTCACTCCCACTGCAGACTTCACAACTGTCACACTACCCTTGTACATATCCTGTACCACTCTTACATACTTCTCTGCCACTCCCACCTTCCTCCTACAATACCACATTTCCTCTCTAGACACCCTGTCATATGCTTTCTCCAAGTCCACAAAGACACAATGTAACTCATTCTGACCCTCTCTATACTTCCCCATCAACACTCTCAGAGTAAACATCACATCTGTAGTGCCTTTTCCTGGCATGAAACCATACTGCTGATCACTAATCATCACCTCCCTTCTTAACCTAGTTTCCACTACTCTTTCCCATAACTTCATGCTGTGACTGATCAATTTAATCCCTCTGTAATTACTACAGCTCTGCACATCACCCTAATTCTTAAAAATCAGCACCGAAACAGTTCTTCTCCACTCCCCAGCCATCCTCTCACATTTCAAGATTTTATTAAACAATATGGCTAAAAACTACATTGTCATCTCTCCTAAACACCTCCATGCTTCCACAGGTATGTCAGCTGGAGCAACAGCCTTTCCTTTCTCCATCCTCTTCATAGCTGTCCTTACTTCCTCCTTGCTAATCCGCTGTATTTCTTGATTCACTATCCCCACATCATCCAACCTTCTCTCTCTCTCATTCTCTTCATTCATCAGCCCCTCAAAGTACTCCTTCCATCTTTTCAGCACACTCTCCTTGCTTGTAAGTACATTTCCCTCATTATCCTTTACCACCTTTACCTGCTGCACATCTTTCCTAGCTTGGTCCCCCTGTCTAGCCAATCGATACAGGTCCTTTTCTCCCTCCTTAGTGTTCAACCTTTCATATAACTCTTCATACGCCTTATCCTTAGCCTTCACCACCTCTCTCTTCACCATACTCATCTCCTTATACTACTGTCTACTTTCTTCATCTCTCTTTCTTCATCTCACCTTACATCTTTGCTGATGCATGAGATTAACTGTAGGCATTGCTACTAAAGTACATTTTGTCCTTATTTACTCTGTTACAGTAGTATCTGTAATGGCTGGAAAGGAAAGAAATGTTAACCTTGCCATGTACATCAGGTAATTTGCAGAAACCCTTATTAATCCAATTATGTTATATAACTATGTCACCTTTAATTCTTAGGGCTGGCTCATAGTCTAGAACCCTCTCTACAGTCCATGTTTTTCCATGCTTCTTAAGACAGGCCTTATTTTAGAACTGTAAATCTATCCTTCCTGGGTCACAGTCTTTGTATGGCTTGTACTGATCCGTATACTCCTTCCTTGTACTATTAAACTAAATTTGGTCCCAAACTATATAGATTTTTTGTTCAGTTCTTGACTGCTATACTATATTTCCATTAGCTGTGGAGGCCCAACACTCCTTCTCTAATTGGCTTATTCAGTTTATCCCTGGACATTCTTATTTTTGATCCTGCCTTATATCATTTTTGGACTTTAAGTGAATTCAAAATTATGATTTGAGGAAGATATCTAACAAAGAAGAGAACTTTTGACAAAACATTATTTTGGTCACTTCAGTTCTTGTCAAAAATGATGTTTCCGTGTGACAAACTGCTGTGTTATTAGTCTTGTTAAAGGTTTAGTACTGTCTATTTTGTAGATATTTGTTGTGATTTTGATGTCCATATCTGTACAGTCCATTTTAAAGGGTATTGTGTCCATTTAGACAAATCTATACTTGCTTGCTGAGTCAGGGGAAAGAAGGTCAAGTTGGCTCTGTTAACCTGAACCCAGTCCAGTCCAAAAGATCTGTACAGTATTCAATATCAGTATAAGGAAACTATGTATTGGAGAACTGGATGACACAATCATTAGCAAACCAAATGGTTAAGATGTGCTGTTGGTCTGACACTTGTGTCCCATTCTTGATATAGTTCTTCAGTAAGAGAGTGAGTAAACTACTAAAATAAATAGAGATGGCAGGAGTAGACATCCTTGTTAGGTTCCTCCAGATAAGGTAATAGGATCAGAGACACATCTGTTTGTCTCTGTTTTAGCATTGGGGTTGTCTATAACAACTTACAGTTTGTAATATAACTGCTTTGGAACCCACACTTATCCAGTACTACTCCACACACACACACACACACACACACACACACACACACACACACACACACACACACACACACACACACACACACACACACACACACACACACACACACACACACACACACACACACACACACACACACACACACACACACACACACTCCAATTTTACAGAGTCAAATGCATTATTGAAGCATAATAAAACTGCTGCAGCCTCTGTTCCTTGATGCGTTCATAGTTGTATGCTTAGCCTTAATCTGATTAACTCAGGCCTCTAACCTCCTTTTTATGAAGCCTTAATGATTTAGGGAGCTGAATTTCAAAATGAATGGTTCAAGTCTGTTAGCCAGTATTTTAATGCAAATTTTGCTAAAGAAATTGGCCTGTAAGTTGATGAGTTCAACTTGTCTTTAAATGGTTTGTGAAGCATTAGTACCTTTGTTACTAGCATATTTTATACGGCTGTCTTAACATTTCAGTTTCACTATACATAATACTATAGGGTTCAGATAACACATTGATAAATTCCATAAAAAGAACCTGTCTACTAGTTTTTTAATCCCAGATCATTGCCTGAAGATAATGCTTGGATTGCTAAACATACCTTATCTTTAGAAATAGCTTGTGGTGAGTGAGAGAAAGAGAGAGAGAGAGAGAGAGAGAGAGAGAGAGAGCGAGAGAGAGAAGAGAATTTATGGTGCGCTGACACAGGAACTTTCTTCTGTTGTAATGACTTGATATGCGGCAACCTCTGAATGTCATATAACACAGTCACACATTGATGCAGGTGGTAATAGTCACGAATGTCATATAACACAGTCACACACTGATGCAGGTGGTAATAGTCACGACATCATACAACACAGTCACACATTGATGCAGGTGGTAATAGTCACAAACATCATACAACACAGTCACACATTGATGCAGGTGGTAATAGTCAAGAACATCATATAACACAGTCACACATTGATGCAGGTGGTAGTAGTCATGAGCGTCATATAACACAGTCACACATGCATGCAGGTGGTAGTCACGAACATCATATAACACAGTCAAACATTGATGCAGGAGGTAGTACTCACGAACATCATATAACATAGTCACACGTTGATGCAGGTGGTAATATTCACGAATGTCATATAACACATTCACACGTTGATTCAGGTGGTAATATTCACGATCGTCATATAACACAGTCACACACTGATGCAGGTGGTAATAGTCACGAATGTCATATAACACAGTCACACACTGATGCAGGTGGTAATAGTCATGACGTCATATAACACAGTCACACATTGATGCAGGTAGTAATAGTCACGAATGTCATATAACACAGTCACACATGGATGCAGGTGGTAATAGTCACGAACATTATATAACACAGTCACACATGGATGCAGGTGGTAATAGTCACGAACGTCAGATAACACAGTCACACATTGATGCAGGTGGCAATATTCACCAATATTATATATCAAAGTCACACATTGATGCAGGTGGTAATAGTCACGAATGTCATATAACACAGTCACACACTGATGCAGGTGGTAATAGTCACGATATCATACAACACAGTCACACATTGATTCAGGTGGTAATAGTCACGAAGGTCAAATAACACAGTCATACATTGATGCAGGTGGTAGTACTCACGAACGTCATATAACATAGTCACACGTTGATTCAGGTGGTAATATTCATGAATGTCATATAACACAGTCACACGTTGATGCAGGTGGTAATATTCACGAACGTCATATAACACAGTCACACATTGATGCAGGTGGCAATAGTCACAAACATCATATAACACAGTCACACACTGATGTAGGTGGTAATAGTCACAACGTCATATAACACAGTCACACATGGATGCAGGTGGTAATAGTCACGAACATCATATAACACAGTCACACGTTGATGCAGGTGGTAATAGTCACGAAACATTAAGTCATCAATCTCATTGCAGTTAGTAATGATTTCACCTTAAGAACTATGTAACTTGGTAATAGCTATGTCTCTTGCTCTGTCCTGCCTTTTTTTGCTATAAGTTTTTGCAAATTAATTCCATTAGTTGAGTAACAAAGTTTATAATGGTGCCATTTATCATGGATGTAATCCATATGTAACACCTTACACTGTTTTTATAAAGTTAATCAAATTATCGTGCATTGTTTTTATCTTTACAATTGCATTGTTTATATTTATTTTGAAGTTTACTAATATTTTCATCCATATTAACAATCTGCATTTGAAATCCTAGTTTATTTGTTCTACAAAGCTATTCACCAAGCTGTCTCTTCTGGCTCTTAAAGCTTTGCCATTCTACCACCAAGCTCTGTCTACTCTTTTGCAACTTAAATAAAGCACTTAGCATTCCTATATAAATATATTTCCTCTGTTAATATGCACAGCATGTATGTTGCTGGTGTTGATGGTGCTTTCAGTTAGACAGATGTACAGACGTATCCTTTTTTTAGCCCTATATCTGAGTTTCATTTGAATTACAGCTTTGCAGTATTCAGTGCTACTTGTTGTGACCTATCATTTTTAAGAGCACCATGTCTGCTGTTGTGTTTACTCATGCTTGCCATATTGCTGCTGTTTGGTTTTCATCTGATTGTAGGTTTATCAGTAGTGTTTCAGAGCTTTTCACTGTGTGTATAATTTATTTACACATGACTCACAGATTGCTTAATCCTTGTATACCTTCTTGAAAAATCTGGTTTACTGCTTCTTCCATGTATTACCATTTACACAACTATTATTGTATTTGTTTGATTTAATCATATCTATCCTATATTTAATACATAGGTGTGTCAAAGAAAATGCACTTTCCCCTACATAATTGTTTTATCAGCTGCAGTTACACTTTAGTGTAAACATGATAATCATTGACTACCAAGCCTCTTCATTAAGCCAGAAGATGAAATGCAGTAAACTTGGATTGCAGAGGCATTTGTTATACAGGCATGTTAAGTTTTTTTTTTCAAATTTGTCAACATGGTATTGACATCACACTTAGAAGTTTCTGGTTTCCCAGTAATGTAATCTCAGTAAAAACAATTCCTGCTGCTGTGCTTATCAATGAGCTGACAGCAAAATTATCTCAAGACCTTTACCATGTTTTGAAAGAGATACCTTTGACTCCACAATTCAAATGTCTTTTTTAAATCCTGTTTTGTTTACTGAATCATTTTTCGGATGCTTGTCCTGTGTATGTTTGCTCTTTGATTGTATCTAAGAATATGAAGACAGAGAATTAACAAGTAGCGGGCTTGGTTTGATCAAAAAGTCTATCCCCACAACTAAGAATATGAAACAGGGAGAAAAGTAATTAATTGTTGGCCTGAGTAGGTCAACACTCTTCAAACGTAAATAAAATCTACTCCTAAAACAACGATAAAAAAATTATACCACTTGTACCCAAACAAATAAAGATTACAATACTTTCTTCTGCAGACCTAAAACATTATACTGAACAAAATCATTTCTTTGGTTTGGTTTCCTTGAATATTGTATGAGCTGGACAGACACTGAGAGCACTAAAACTTCTTACATTGTTTCCAGCATATTCGTCACCAAATCAATGCATTCGAAGTACAAACTGTCCTGCACACCATATTTAGAAAGAAACCTCTCTTGCCACCTCTTGCAACCTCTCTTTGCAATACAGACCTGCAGTCAGGGAAGCAGGCACTTCTTTTCCTTCCTTTACTGATGCAATGTCTTGTCAACTTGTCCATCCATCCACAGCCCCTTTTTCCAATTTTTGCACATGGGGTTGGGGTGTCACTTCAACAGTGACAATCATCTCACTGGATGGCTAGCCCTGCAGCGGTAGTTCTTCCACAAAACAAACTCGCATGCACACTCACAACTATGGCCAATTTGGAGTGTCCATTCCACCTACTGCATGTCTTTGGAATGTCGGAGGAAATCAGTGCACCCGGAGGAAACCCATGCACATACAGACTCCACATAGAAGGCACCCCAGCTGGGAATCAAACCAGGGAACTTCTTGCTGTGAGGTGACAATGTTGTCTGCTGTGCCACTGTGCCACCCTGTTTTGTTAACTTGTGTGACCAGGTAATTATATAACATTCAGACAATGACTTGGCTGCACCTGCCCTAGAAGACTTTGCATTTCCTCTATACCATTCAGCATTGTTTTATTTCTATAATGATAAGCAAAGCTGCTACAGTAATTATATACATTGTGTATGTGTACCATCATAATTGCCACTTTAAAACTATTGTATTGTATTGCTGTTTCAATAATGTATGCATTCCATAATGCACTGCATTGAAGCATGTTTGGGCAGTGTGTTAGACATGACTAAAACTGCTATCAGCAGTTGTACTGAGCTGCTATTTTGTACAGATTAACAGCTTTCTCTTGGACTAAAATTTTGCTAAATCCTGACGTTTCTCACTCTGCCACCTTAAATTATGGGGAGAACTGTGATTTCTTCAGAAAATGAAAAACAAAAATGCCATTCCAATTATAAAACTGAGCCACACCATCCAAAGTAAATCTGCTATCTCATAGTCAGCTGTTTACTGGTATTAAACAGTCTTACTTCACAAAGTAATCATTTAACTAAAACTAGTTCATAGTGGAAAATATTTTAAGCAAAATGATGGAATATAACCTCTCCAGAGATGTTTGACTTCTCAAAACCCATAAGCTGTTGCGCCTGGAGACAAATGTTCACAAAGTTTAGATTGGATTCTAAATTAAACAAAGTATCAGATGAAATCCAGGTAAATACTGTTCCATGTGCTATGGCACATGAATTGGAAAGCATATACAGTTCCTCTGAATTCAAAGAGAGCCCTAGTGGTTGCATTTGATTTACTGATTAGTAAACCTGAATATTTTCTGCTAAATAGACGCATTAATACATGAAATGACATGTTTCTACTGATGTGTGCAAGTAAAATAGGAGTGTACTGAAGGTGATTATATGAACTGGCTGAAAATTGGGAGTTTAATGGCACAAAAGATCTGCAAATCTGAAACAGAATTGAGCTTGGGGTTGTTGATGTAAAAGTGTCTCTGAAGTTATAACTTGAAGTGAATGTAAATTTTGAAAAAGCAATGCAGATCACTAAAGAAGCAGAATGCTAATTCATATAAGATAAATGATGTGTCTGAGGTGGTATGCACAGCGAAGGACAAGTTTAAAAAGAGGCATATTTCTGTTCGAACTATCTGAATGCATGCAAAGTGCAGTGAATGTAAACTTAGCAAATGCATGAGGTGTGGCTATTACCACACTGTTAGAGCATTGTGCTCCATATATAACATATGGAAGAAATGTAAAAAAATTTGCCATTTTATTGTTTGTAAATGAAGGTTGACTAAAGTGATTGCTTCTGAAAATATGATGGAAAATAATTTGCAAAAAATATATTTTCTGATTTCATTCACTACTGTGTCTGATGCTGAAGTTGGCTGATAACTGGGACAGGGTCTGATATCATGTGCTACCTATACAAGTTTCCTGAAGTGTCTGCAGTTGCGTAAATTAGAGACTGTAACATGCAGCTCTGTAGGCAAACTCAACTGCACTGTAACATTTCTAGCCATGTTTGAGTGGAAGGGCATAAGTGTGAGCTCTGGATGAATGTTGTATGATCCATACATAAATAATCTGCTCAGCAGAGCTGTGGCATATGAGATGGGTTCAAGTGCCAGAGTTTATGAAATTAATATAAATGTATACAGTGAGGTCTGTCTACTTAACCGTAAACCAGTAAAAATCAAGTTAAAATAAACTGCCACTTAACATACCTTTACCACACACAGGGGGGTGTTACTCACTATGATTGTTAAAGTAGAAGCAGAGCTTACATGAATGCAAAGCCCAGTCTTAATTGAAAGAGTAACGAAGTCAACTGAGTGGTGTGCTCTTGTGATCCCATTAATTAAGAATAATGACCATACGTGGCTGTGCTGGTTTAAAGAAGGTTGAAGACACTGCACTGAGAGAAAGGTAAGGTAAATTACTAAGTTTGTCATGCAACTTCCAACACTTTGTTTATGTCTATAACTTTGTTTATACAATATCAAGTTTTTATTATCTGCAATCAAATGGTGAAGCTGAGAGAGAAGATCAAACAAACAAAATGTTGCTGAGATAACCTGATCCTCACAGAGCTCTCATGGCATATCAAGCTATGCACATAGTGCTACAGCAGTAAGATGTTTGCAGTTAATGTTTGGAAGACAGATGACAGACATACTAATGTTACAGTCAAAGCATGAGCCTAAAATCATTCCCTAGAATATAATGAAAAAAAAAGACTAAAAAGCTAAAACTTCATATTAAAAGTACTATGACAGGTGATATTCTCAACATCCATTACTTATCCTTCAAACAAACCAGAAGGGGGAAGAAAGTGGGATGTATCAGGCATTGCTGTGCAAAAGACAAGTGAGCGAAGACCTACGTGGTGCAAAACTGGTGATGGCACAACAAAATTAAAAGCATAACCAAATAGTTCCTGATGAGTCTCAGCTTGAAAACAGGGCTCTGAATAGCAACTCATGTGAGCTTAGAATAACCAGGCTGATATCCAGTAAGACAGTTCCTGTGGCTTCAAATATGCCACTTCGGTCAGACATCTGAGACAAGGGTACAAGTTCAAATCCATTGACCCATGCTGATGGACATGTGTGCTGTTTGAACAAAGTAATTAAGTTGACTGCTTCTGATCCGGTTGACATTGTTTTGCCTTTAACTGTAATAATTCAAATGTTAGTCATGATAGCTTGTTTTTTAGTTTTCCATCTACAGGTACCAGATTTGTTTCCAGTTCTAGTGCCAGTGCTACAAGTGCGACCAGAAATTGTTGTGAAATCAGAATACTGAATTGATATAAATCCTGAGACTGTGGAAAGGAAGAGAAGCAACCATACAGCTATCATAGTAATATATCTAGCTAGTAATGATATCCTTAAGTGTGGTTTGTAACTGCTTGTCTTCATTCTGTTTACAAATAATATGTATTAAAAGGATCTCTTCAGATTATTGAATATACGTTGCACTGGTTGTACACCTCCATACCTTACAAATTTATATAGAAAGGTTTTGCTCTTTGTGGCAGAGGAGGGGGCTAGCGGGTAGATGTGATTATAAATAAAGATTTTATAGTGCTTATTTATATTGTGAATATGCACCGTTAACATTGCCACTTTAAGACTATTGTATGGTATTGTTATTTTAGAAGTGTATGCATTCCATAATGCATTGCATTTAGCCTACTGTGAATCTGTACCTTTGCCACTGCCACTTTAAGACACATTTTCCCAGACCTTTGGAGAGTGTATTCAAAATGGTGGGGGTATTGTCAGTGATTCTGTTGAGCTGCCATTTTGTTCAGACTCAAGATTTTGACCATAATGTTACTGAATCCTGGTGTTTTTAGTTCCCCATTCTGTATGACTGGTTAACCATTGGTGCATATCAAGATATTTGTATTTTCCTGCCTTAGTTTCTTTGTTTTACCATATTTTCATACCATGAAATTGCTTTTTGTAATCAGAATGTTCATTTTGTTATAGTTTGCCTGTCTAGTCTCAGAATTCAGTATCACAACTCACCTCCCACACGATTCGAAAAATCACTCACAAAACCTTTAAAAAACGATTTATATAAGCACCTGCAAAGGGTCACACAACACACAGGCCTTTTTTGTGGGAGAGCAAGCCCCACTACACTCTTCGAAGGGGGCTAAGCCCCCAGATCCCCGATCTCTATATATTTCAACTCTACAGTCACACTAACTTGCAAAAAAAAAAAAGAGAAGAAACGTGAAGCTTAGCGTGCAGCCAGGTCAGCATTGATATCCCCATAATTCAACACCTAGAAACTACAATCTTCCTGTTAAGAAACATGAAGCTCAGCATGCAGCCAGGTCAGCACAGATATCCCCATAATTCAACACATAGAAACTACAATCTTCCTGCTAAGAAACGTGAAGCTCAGTGTGCAGCCAGGTCAGCATTGATATCCCCATTAATTCAACACCTAGAAACTACAATCTTCCTGCTAAGACGTTCAGAGCACTGCTGTAGCAGGACTTAACAAAAACAGTATCTTACTATCATCTCACAGTTTAAGTGACATTATTTAATCACTTTTTGTTTGTCTTCTTTTTCTTTCTTACTGTACTTAACCCTTAACCTAGACTCACCTATTTTATCCTTAACGTATTCACATCCAATTATTTATCTCTCCCTCACTTCTTTATTCCCTTTCTCTTAATTTCAGTATGACTGCAGCTTGAGATCTGCCTTCATTTTCCTTACTCTGATGTTTCTGATTTCAGGCAACATCAATGAAAGACTATTTTGACTTATCATTAGCAGCAGTTGTGTATGGAGACAACATGGTTCACCAACTTAGTGAGACTTGAGTAAGAATCTGTCTGGATTTATATCTTAGGTTATATTACACAAAAGCTCTTGACTGGAAATCGATGTGTGGCTATGGGAAGCAACTGAATGGATGGAGTGATTTTGAAGGAGGAGAGGCTACCTCAGTGCAATTAACATTAAGTATGATTACAGATTTAATAAATTATTTGGTATGAAGCACTGCATATGTGGTATGAAGCACTGCATATGTGGTATGACATGCGAGTGCTACAGAGGCTAAGGAAACCACATCACTGTATGCAACCTTATAGACATCTGCCATTGTATGTACCACAGGTGTGCTCTTAAAGAATTCCAGGAGTGAATATTTATTTACACTGTGTGTGTGTTTTCCTGTCAGGATAAACAAACAAAAAAATATATCACACAGTTCATGATCAGCATACAGGACCACAAAGAAATTTGCCTCTGTACTAGTTTTGTGGGAATCTGGGAGAGAGGATCCCTGGCAAATTGATCCTGTGCTATTCTATAAGGTTTAGAATATCACTTGGGTAACTAATGGATGCACAAGATTACTGGTAAATTATCAGTATGCTAGATGACACTCTGGAATTGTTTGTGTTTTTTTTTTCAGAAGCACAAAATCAACTTCATATTTCAAAAATAGGCTAGAAAGTGAGTATCGATAACTGGAAAACAGAAAAAAAGCATAGAAGCAACAATAGGCAGAAGGTATACTGAGCTCAGATTATTTGCTCCAGATAAGTGTTGTTTTTTTATTCTTATATTAGAACTTCAGACAAAATCACTTTTCTGTAGCAGTGTATGTGAGCTCAATATAGTTCCTGTGAATTGTGTTTTGTTTCCTTGTTCATAATATATACAAGAGCAGCTGAATACAGTTTTGATTTGTCACTTTTTGTTTACATATTTAACTAATTGACATAATGCTGTATAATTACATTAAGAACACATCTTAGTAAATGCAAGTTCAGAACTTTGCACGAGAGGTAGAAGGTGATCATTTTTCCAATTTGCACTTTTTATCAAGAACCCTTCCAGCTGTCTGTTTTGGTTTGAGATAATATTACTTGTGACAGGCAAGTGGTCAAAAGTAAAAGATAACTAAGCATTTCAATATAAATTATATTTGCTTACACTTTGCTGATTTAATGCCTGAAACACTTCATGAATATTGTTACTTAAGTGTTGACAGCTTCCTACTCTGTGCTGCTACTGGTCTGTTGTAAGCTATGGTGTAGCTGCTCCAATCACTTTATTTAATTTAAAGACTTAAGGAGTTTCTTCTTTAGATAGTACAGCTTCTCCCCAGTGTGGTGAGAAGAAAACACTCCATTATTTAAAATGTGAGACAGGACTGCGAAATACAAATAATACCTCAAACATTTATTTCAAGGAAAAAGCCTGAAAGTTGTGAACCAACTTATGATTGATTAGCTTAGCTCAACACTAACCAATTATGTCTTATCATGGCAGTGCATGGCTTTGAGAGGCTGTTGACTGGAATATTAGTCAACCTTTGATCCTTATTTCACAGCTGCTATTGGTTGGAGCCCAAATGGCCTCCATAACACTATATGCCTAACTAAACAATTATGGTGGTGGGGGTGGGGGGTGGGGGGGTAAAAACAGGCATAATCACCTGCATGCCAGTGAAAAATACAAATTTTTCCTAGAATGTTTTACAACAATACAGAACAGGCATGTCATCAATCACCCTATTTTTTCATAATTACGATAAACAGATGCATGCAGCATAAGGGAGCATGAGTGGGAAATTAAGATATATTAATGGGTGCAGTATGAAAGAAGGAAAACAATATGTTAATAAAAAAAATAGGTTAACAGGAGGAGGGGCTACAGTCCCAAATCATGACCTTTCCTGTTTGGGTTTAAAGTTTAATTCACTTAAGTTAGGTGTAAGTGATATGTGTGTTTGCACTAGGAGGTTAATTAAATTTGTTTAAATAATGTCAAGGGCAGAAATGTTGTCTAAAATTACCGCCTATGCTGGCCATGATTTATATGGTACCTAACTATGGTAGACAATTGAGTTAATGTCAGGAAGGTGACACAAACTAGTTTCTTTTTGTGTGTTTGTGCACATGTCCGTGTCCATCCACCTGCACATATATGTGAAATAATAAAAAAAAAAGTTGAGGAATACCAGCCAATGAAGCATGATCTAGGAGTGGTGCTTGGATGTTTTCCCATAATTCATTTGGGTAGTGATATTATGACCTTGGACTTGACAATATTCAAGTATAAAAGTCTTTCACCATTTTTTTTATTTTGGTGATGGATTCCAAGGAATGTCCATGTAATGAGTTGTTGACCATATGTATGTTTTTGAGTGTGTTTTCCCTGTAATTGAGTATTTGATGCATATGGTGAAGTGTTTTAGTGTAATATTTAATAAGCATGCAGAGGTAACTCTGGGCAGTAATGACAAAGGCCGGTGTAAGAATGAGAGGAACCACATTTTTAGCTGCTGGCATTTTAATCTCCAAACAGTTTACTTGACATTAACTGCTGGATTCAGTAAACCTACTCACTGGACAGAAAGATTATTTTCCCAGAAGTGCCTATGTCATGGCCTGCATTACGGTTATCTTGGCTGACCATGTTTCTTATACTTCTCCACTCATGCCTTGATTTCCATCATGTAAGAATATATAAATCAGCATACATACCTACATATATACATATGCATCAGAAATCTTGCACCTGCTTTAGCTCTTACATATGTGGTGGACTGTGTTAGCAGCTTTTTTAAAGGACATTATTCATCTGGATTTCACAAATTCTATAAGCCACCAGAAGTAATGTGGATTGCTGAATTGTTTTCATCACTCTTCTCTCCAATGTATATTGCTTCGGATACATTTATTCATCTGTTAGTACATAAATTAGTTATTTCAGGGTTGTGGAATCAGGAGTCTCTCACAGCCAGTGAAGGGAATAAAGCAGAAATACAGTCCTGGATATGTCACCAGTCCATCACAGGACACACACACACACACACACACACACACACACACACACACACACACACACACACACACACACACACACGCAGGCGCGCACACACACACACACACACACACACACACACACACACACACACACACACACCTTAAGACTGTTTTTTTTAAATTTGTCAATTCATGTTATGTATAAATGTTTGGAATTCTGGAAGGAGGAATCTTCTGTAAACATATACTATCCTGAAATCTTTGTGGTTTTTAAATGGAAATGAACATTTTGGAGACTTGGAATCGGATTTATATATGTCAGTTGTATTTAAAATTATCACCTTCATTAGCACGCATATACTTAATGAACATGTAACAACATACACTAGCAGAATGAAAAACAAATATGGCTCGCTAAAATGAAGGACCGTGGCAGTATCTGGAAGTAATTTAGAAGTTGAACATTAGTGCTGGAAATGTACATACTCTACACTCCTCCCCCACCCTAAAGATGCAGTATAGAAGTACAGAGTACCTGAGTACTTTTTTTTTTTTTGCATATGCTATATAAAAGAGTATTATGATGACGGCAGTTGCACATATTTGTACCATTTAGATTATAAAATACTCACAAAAAATTATTATGTTGAACTGGCTTTTTAGAATGCATCAAATGTATATGTTGTAAACTAGCCATTAAGTTCAGACTTGTAGTCAAGAACATTTAACTGGATTGTAGGATACCTAGAGCAGACTAAAAAAATCAAGATGCTGGACCCCATGTGGGAAGACTATGGAATTACATTTAAAAATGTAAAAAAAGTATACAGAGTGGTGTTAAAATGTAAGAAACATCAAGACATGATAAAATATTTTTTTTTTCACTCTGTGGGTACTGTTTTCCTTTAAAATCCTGGTATGTTCTGTATTACCTCGCCCATTCTTGTATGTTCTGCATTGAAGAATTTATCGAAATTTTATAAAGTTGGTTGAAATTTTTGTATGGTATTGTGAAGATAGGTAAAGGCTGCCAGCCTAGCCAGATAGAATTCTGTAGACAATTCTGTCATTTGTAAATATTAATGTAAGCCACAGGCTTGTTCTCTTAAATGTGAAAATACTGCATTGGATATTGAACTGCAACAACAGTGCACTCTGCTGTAAAAAAAAAAAAACTAAGTCAAGCATTTCATGACTGTCTTTGATGTCAAAATTTGGAGCCAATATGTCTAGAGGGAGGCGTCCTGCCTTTTGTTTTAAGACCAGAGGTAATGGCTAGAATTTGCATGTATAAATGTCCTTTATTGCTCTGGTTTCTGACCAGTTGTAAAGAATGTAAATATAGTTTCTGACCAGTTGTAAAGAATGTAAATATAGTTTCTGTTAGCCTGGGAACACCAGAGAAGTGTGAAGAATGATGTTATGTGAAGCAGCTCTGTGTTATCAATTTAACGAGAGAGAATCAGAGAGCTCAGAGCATTTTGTCTTGAGAACATCCAACATCACCAGCACTACTTTGCTCTTTATGTAAGTTATTTAGAACTGTGTTTTCTCTTAGAAATAGCTAGGAATTAGGAAGTTTAGATTAATTGTTTTTCTGTGATGTCAGAACTTTTCTATTGTATTATTTTAAACATTTGTCTGTGATCTCTGAACTCTTGACTAGCACTGTGTAGTAAGAAGTAGTGTCTTGTGTTTTTATTATTTATTATTAAATATTTTTAATCCTTTTAACTGTGGCTGTTTTGTGTAGAGATAATTTAAGCTCTAAGAGTACATTGCATATATATATATATAGTGATACTGTACCAAGTCACTCCAAATAAGTCTTGACTGTTAAGTCACACTTACCATTTGGATAATAATATTGCACAGTAATAATTGGACACCCTTTTAAGGGCCTTTGAGTAGCTGCTAAATATTAATTAGGTGGTGGCAGTGATTCTACCATATAGACTGAGCAGAAAAGGGGCACAGCTGGAGAACCTGTGCCAGCCTTCCACAGGAGTGTCTGTGTGGTTGTATATAATTCTTATCTCAAAGAATGTGTGTGTCAGCTACTTGGGCAGGGACATGAAGCAGTGGTTGGACAGAGAGGATTCTGGAGGTTTTAGCTTGCCCACTAGGCTGAGATCTGGATCCTATAGCTGTGCCAGTGGGGAGTCTTATTGGGGACCTGGAGAGAAAGGGGGAGACCAGCCCCAGACTGACTGTGATCTCTGTGTGCTCTTAAGGGAAATTGTACTTTAGTGTGTGTGTGTGTGTGTGTGTGTGTGTGTGTGTGTGTGTGTGTGTGTGTGTGTGTGTGTGTGTTTATTATCCTTTCCCTACATGGATGCCCTTCACTGGTGTTAGTGGTGAGGATTGAGGCTCCTTGATTGCTGGGTCAGAGCACGGGCATCACAGGTATATGTATAATTTCTTGTTTTCTTACTGGTTTGTTCCTTTTAATGCTTTTTGCTTGTATTTGTTCTTATTTCTTGACAGCTGTTGATTGTTGTTATGATGATGATGATGATGATGATGATGATGATATATTCTACCCAAAAGCTTCCACTGACTGGTCTCATCAGCTAGCAGGATGGTGGTATTCTAATGCCCAGCTGCTGAATACTATTGCAGTATGATTAAAACATTTATTTATTTATATTTATTTTGCTTCAAAATTCGGTTCAAAGCAGTTCAAAAGAGTTGTCACTTTGAAACTGAATGAGAAATAAATGATTACTCTGAAGGGAAATCATTCTCTAGCTCTCTCTAAGGGGTAGTGACAGTGACATTATAGTTAAGGATTTGCAGGGGGGTTATAACCCCCTGCATGCATACTGTTGGGAGAGTCCATCCCAGGAAATATTCATAAAATTCAAGTTTGAATACCTTTGTTGCCATTCAGACTCACACTTATAACCTTCTTGTGTGCCACCTACTGACTTAAATCCAGGTATCAAATATAGAATGTTGTGTGGGAATGTGCTGATATTAGTTTCAGCTTTATACTGCAATGCTAGGAGACAGTGGGGAAAAGATCATCCCAGTCAGTCCTGAATTGCAGCAGTTTAATTACATACCACCAGAATTCTCACCCTAGTATTTTCTTGTATCTATATCTAAGATACATTCAGAATGTCGAAAAGAAAAAAAAAACAAACAAACACCGAAAGATCAACTATAAAATGTCGAAATGGAGAGCATCGAATGCTGGGAGCTTGTTGTATAAGATCACAGTATTGCAGGCACTGAGTTTTTGCTATTTTCCCTCTGTAGTGTGATCACAAGAGTTTGTGTATATAAGCAGCAGGGGGTGTTGCGGTACGGAGTGTTTGACCCCTGCATAGCACATGTTTGTAGGTTGTTAGGTATTCTGTGTTTTGACATTTAGTGTTCTGTGTTTTCTTTGTTCAAGATTCTAAATATATTCTCTTCAAGTTTGTACTACAGTAGCGAAAGGGCAAATTTCTAGCCCCTTCTGTGCCAGGATCTCACACCTGCAAATACCGTCAAAATGTGAAAAATTAATTTTCCAATTATTTTGATGGCATTCACATTGTTCAAATACTTGAACATTTGAACAACTGAAAAACATATATATATATATATATATATATATGCATATATATAAAATCAGTGATTGATAGCAGGTTGAAATATATCTAAAAATTTGTAATGAAGAATTATAATGTCTGAAGTAATTAATTTGAAATGATGAATGTTGAGATACTCAAAATCTTAAATTTTATAACTGAAACATTTGGTAAAACACTTTCGGGAACTGTATATATCAATATAAAACTTTTCTCAAATTACTTTTTCTGTGGTATACATTTTGCAATGTTACTATATTCCAAGATAGACATATACAAAGTAAAATGCAAAAAAGATGAGTATAGTATAATTCACAATATCAGAGTTCAGTAATGAACTACATCAGACCTCAAAGAATGCACATACAATCAAAAACTGCTGTGATTTTCTGTGCGTACACCACAGCACACTGCTCTTGTAATCTCAATTAAATATCCACATCCAATAAAACAGTATACAGCCCAGTGCAATACACTTAATATCAACACTGCATTATACTTCATCAGACATTAATAACTATTTCTTACTTTACTCAACACAGTTCACATCACATATAGCTAATACGTATTGAATGCCAAGGAATTTGGCATTGCTTACATCTATGCAGTTTTACTGCATAAGTATTTAAATAATTGACATTCTATAGTCAGTTTTATTTTTCACTAGGACAGAAGCTTCCTGTAATGTCTCAGCAGAAGTACTAAAGTAGATTTTACTTAGATAAGAATAAGCCTTGCTCTCCATGTAGAAATCCAGTCACAATAAGTACTACCACAGATAAAAGTAGTATGCAAAGTTTTCCATTTACTTGCAGAAGATGGCAGGCTAGCCACTGACATTAATGTACTTCCATAAAGATTTGAGTTCTCACTGCCTTTCTTTGCCCCACAGTTCCCACAAGATTCCACTTTTCTTCAAACTACTGAAACCAAATTTCTAAGATTCTTTCAGCTGAGCCCCATATGGAACACTACCACACAAGGATCAGTAAAGCAAACCAGCTACTAATAACAGCCGTAGCAGCATTCATTTTAAACACACAGACACAGAGTAATACATACTAGCAACTGCTTTCCACAAAAGAAAAAACTTCAAATCTGAAGCAATATCTGCTCTCTAAGAAACTGGTGGAGCAACTTAAGTAACTAATAAAGATTTCAACTTTATCCTTCTCATAAATTGCTCCAGTAGTCTGGTACTGTCTTCCAAAAGAAATTTGAAACATGAACAATCTGGTCAAAGGTCAAGGACATAAATGAAAAAATTCCCCAATAAAAGCAAACAATGGGAAAATCCCCCAATGCGCCTTTAGGTTCTATACTGGCTCCAGCCTTAGAGTGGAGACACTCCAGGGGGCAGTAGTAGAGGCTTGTAGACACTGCAATAGACAGGGCACTGGGGTAGCTAGAAAGAATGAAAGAAGAATGGCGCAAAAATATCTAGTAAGAGCAAGTGTGTATTCCATGATAAGCAGTAAAAAAATGGAAGATCAATAAAATATAATATTGCTATACTTCTAAAACTAAACTTCCTGATGAAATGTTGAAAGCAATCTATGATATGCCACATTAACATTGTAAATATGTAGATAAATATGAGGTGTAATAGCTTCTGTAACTATAATAATATTATAATATTGTAAATAAATATAGGGGTTAATAGTTTATGTAATTAAAATAATATTGCTTACTTAGGCATTGCTAAATGTGTCTTTTATTATATGCTACCTTTGCGTCTACTGTGTTAATAATTAGAGCTATGAGCTACATATTGCAAATTATTTTAGAATGCAATTCCATTGCTTGCTGGGTATGGGATAAACATTTGTCTTAAACAATGTATTACTTTGTGAATAATTTTGCATTTACACTGTAGGCTGTTATTCAATTGTATAAGTATTTAAATAATTGACATTCTATAGTCATATTTTGATTTTTCACTAGGATAGAAGCTTCCTGTAATGTCTCAGCAGAAGTACTAAAGTTGGTTTTACTTAGATAAGAATAAGCCTTCCTCTCCATGTAGAAATCCAGTCACAATAAGTACTACCACAGATAAAAGTAGTATGCAAAGTTTTCCATTTACTTGCAAAAGATGGCAGGCTAGCCACTGACATTAATGTACTTCCGTAAAGATTTGTGTTCTCACTGTAACTGTAGACTATTATTCAATTGTATAAGCCATAAAGACCATAGGGTACTTATAGATCGGTATGTATGTATACCTTTAAAAAGCTTTCCATGGGCTTGCACGTGTGTATAATTACTAAGCATGTGTGAGCCTGACTGCCATTTTGTAGTAAGCTGTTGAGATGTAAGCATGCATATCTGTGTAGTCTATCAGTTAATCAGTTAATTTATATTTTGTACTGCTGCTATCCATCCTGATGTGTTTCTGTGTAATAAAGGATATAAACAAACTACACTGCCTGTTCGTCTTGAATCATAACATAGGACGAGCAACATGGTGTCAGAACGGGATACAGAATCAAGATCAAGAGGCACTCAGTTAATGTTGGAGGAATATAGAGGAATGGATCATCCCTAATGCATGTACAACTAACAAAAACAGGTCAGAAATGAATTCCAGGTACTAAAACTTGCTTAAATGATTTCTTACTCAAAGAATATAAAACAAAGTACTCAGAACACTCAAAATGAATTTCTAGTTAAACAAAATGTCTGAAACTGTGACACATTGATAAAAAATATTCAAAATTGTTATGAAAATGCTTGAAATAATGTCTGAATCGTATAAAATGCATAAAATAAGGAAAACCTCATTTTTTTGCTATGTGCTGTTTTTTCACATTAATTAAAGCTATTCAAGATATTAGAAGCATACAAAAGTGTTCACAAGTTTGTGCAGTATTACAGTACAGTTATTTCACAAAATGCAGCCATTTCAAAGCATATTTTGCAAGTACAGTATTTCAAAGAGTCTATTGTGCATTTGGATGTTATTACAAGTACTGGCTGTGTGTGCATGTTTGTATATAACTACAAGAGCCATATTTTCCATGTGTTTGGGCATACTTTGTTGGCATGACTAATTTAGAAAAACAGGTCCTCTTGTCTTTGATAATAATATTGCAGAGAACTGGAGAATGTTTGAGCAAGAGTATGACATTGTCATACAGGCTGCATTTTCTGATAAAGCTGCATGTACAAAGGCATTTATTCTGCTTAATTTGGTTGGTTCAGAAGCCATAGAAAGGGAGTTCATTTGTGTATGCACCTGCTGTGTTTGCAGGGAGGGGGAAATCACCATATAGTGATACCAACTAAAACAAGGGAAGACCCTGAGTGCTTAAAATGTACATTTAGAGAAATGTGTAACCCCCCCAAATTAATATTACAATGGAAAGGCACTTATTTTACACAAGGGATCAAATGCCTGGTGAAACATTTGCATCATATATAACTGACTTCAGAAATAAAGTTAAAACATGCAGATTTGGTGATTTAAGGGATGAGATGATAAAAGACAGACTTGTGTGTGGTATTAAAGATGATGCTTTGAGGAAGATTTTGCTTTGTGACAGTGATTTAACTTTGAATAAGACCATTGAGATTTGTCAGCTATATGAGCTCACAGAAAAGCACACACATATGCTTACAAATTAGAAATGCATGCTTCCAGTATCTTCTAAAGCTACTGTTGATAGTATGCAGCATGTAGTTGAAAGAAACAGGCCCAAGCACATGGCAGCAACTGTGAGTCCTGTAACATTCCCTAGTAAACCCCATAGCTTTCTAGCAAATTCTAGTGTGCACACAGTCTCAGTTAAGTACAAGAGTGAGTCAGCAGACTCAAAGCATGTTCCCTCACCTAGCCTTTTGTAATTGTGGTGGTACTCGTGTCTAAAAGAGAAAAGTACTTATCTTTTGGTCAGCAATGCCACAGATGCAAAAAGAGGAATAATTTCTAAAGATTTTGTAAATTAAAAGAGGTCAATTCTTTTATTAAAACAGAACATTCAAAGAGACAAGTTGATCAGTTAGAAAGCTATGACCCTACTTTTTATGTTGATGGTGTGTCTGTGTTTAATGAAACAGTCAATGCAGTAGATTTATGGGCAAAAAAATGAAGTGTTTTGTACTGTTCAGATAAATGGAAGACCCATAGAGCTCAAAGTTGACACAGGTTCAAAGTGTAATGTTATGTCAGCAAAACATTTGCTAGAGTATGTACTGATGAGAAGCTTGATTTGGCAAAGTGTGTGAAGCTTGTTGCTTATGGTGGTGAAGAAATTCAAACTGAAGAATCAGTAGTGCTTTCATGTTACTCTGCTGGAAACAGCTATGACTTGCAATTTTATATTGTCAGAAGGCACGTACAGTCATTATTAGGCCTCAGAGACAGTTTGAAATGGGACTACTTTCATTAAATAAGGAAGTCCACCATGTAAGCTTGAAAGACCACTGTTGTAATTTCGTACAGTCTGCTTTTCTCTACCTATGCTGATCTTTTCGAAGACAAACTAGGCAAATTCCCAGTTGTGTACTCCATAAAGTTAGACCCTGAAGTCAGGCCAGTTGTCAGACCAGCCCAGAAAGTTCCAGTAGCTAAGCAGAGTAGAGTTAAAGCTGAGCTAGATAAAATGGTGCAGCAAGGTATTATTTGTCCAGTTGGTTCATCTACCCCAACTGAATGGGTATCTTCCATGGTAATAGCTCATAAGAAAAGTTCAGATGATATCAGAATGTGTATTGATCCAAGAGATTTAAACAAAGCATTGAAAAGACCTCATCATCCAATGTGTACAGTTGAAGAAGTCACTGCTCTCATGCTAAATGCCACTGTTTTTTCTGTTTTGGATGCAGAGAGTTCATTCTGGCAAATTTTGCTTGACCAAAAATCTTCATTGCTAACCACTTTCAGTACTCCTTTTGGCAGGTACAGATTTTTAAGAATGCCATTTGGGATAAATTCTGCCAGTGAAGTCTTCCAGTGTGCCATGGAACAAATGTTTCCTGGATATCCGTGTGCTATTATAGTAGATGATATTTTAGTAGGAGGTAATAGTGAAGCTGAGCATGACAGAAACCTCAAGAAAGTTCTGGAAAGAACATGTGAAGTGAAACATAAGCCGAATGCTCAGAACTGCAAGTTCAGGATATGAGAAGTTACTTATGTTGGTCATTTATTTACTAGTTCAGGCTTAAGACCTGATCCTACAAAGCAGACAGCAATTCTCGAGATGCCAGCTCCAGACAATGTTCAAGCCCTACAGCATTTTCTTGGCATGGTTAACTATCTAGGCAAGTTCATTCCAGACTTGAGCCAACTTTCAGCACCACTCAGAGAGTTGACACATAAAGATGTATCCCGGTCATGATCAAAACAACACCAAAGAGCAATTTGATGTCCTGAAACAAAAAATTGCCAGTGCACAAACCCTCAGATACTATGATGTTTACAAGCCAGTTACTCTTTCTTCTGATGCTTCAAAACTTGGTCTTGCTGCAGTCATTCTTCAAGAGGGTAGACCAGTAGCCTATGCATCCAGAACTTTAACCCAAACCAAGATGCAGTATACAGAGATAGAACTCCTGGTAATTGTGTTTGCATGTTCGAAGTTCCATGATTGCATTTATGGCTGCCCAATTAAAATTGAAACAGATCACTAACCTCTAGTCACTATTTTGAGAAAGTCTATGCATACAACTCCTGCAAGATTCCAACGCATGATATTGAAATTGCAAAAGTATCATTTCAATCTTGTCTACACAAAAGGCAAACTTCTTTATCTCGCTGATACATTATCTAGATCGTCCAGAAATACCACTGAACAGTATGAAAATGAGAAACTTGATTTTGAAGTCATGGAAGTGAGAAAATTTTCTTCCACGCATCTTGATGAGTTTAGAAGTCATACAACCTCAGATCCAGTACTTCAGAAGCTCAACCACTTTATCAGTCGAGGATGGTCATCAAAGCAATCTTGTTTCCCTCATGACCTGAAACCTTATTTTCCTTACTGAAATGAGATTTTGTTTGACAATGGTATCATCATGAAAGGTCCAAAAGTGATTGTTCCAAAATCCTTACAACAAGAGTATACAACTATTTTGCATTATGGCCATCCAGGAACTGATTCTACAAAAAGAAGGGGGAGAGAACTAGTATTTTGGCCTTTTATGTAAAATGATATTGAGAGAGTACTTTCATCTTGTTCTGTATGTAATAGTACTAAGCCACATCAGCAGAAAGAACAACTTTAGCTAAACCAGATTCCTGAACTACCTTGGTCGACAGTAGCTACGGACATTTTTGAATGGCATGGGTAACATTACTTAGTGTTAGTAGACTCTTATTCAAATTAGTTTGAGATTGACCAACTTCCTAATTTAGCATCCAGTACTGTCATTACTAAGCTGAAGCATTATTTTGCAGTCCATGGTAGTATGTATAAAGTTATTTCTGACAATGGTACACAGTTTACAAGCCAGCAGTTCAAGAGATGCCATGTTACGAGTAACCCTGAGTATCCAGTCAAATGGTTTGTCAGAATGTGCAGTTCAAAGTGTGAAACAATTACTAGAGAAGTCAAAACAAGACAATAGCAATGTTTTTCTGAATCTCTTGAATCTCAGAAATATTCCTCATGATAAACATCCTGGTTCACCTGCACAGAGACGTCTGTCGAGACAAACCAGAACCACACTACCAATTAGCAGTAATCTATTGGGTCCATGTGTCAAGAACAACAGATCAGTGAAACCCCATCTGTTGAAGACATGTTCATCCCAGAAGTCCTATTATGATAAGACCAGTAAACCAGTCGATGCATTATAAGAAGGGGAGATAGTGATAGATAGAGCAGATGTCCAAAGGTTTTGATTGGACTGGAGTCGTGAAAAGCGTATGTCCAGAGCCGAGATCGTACATTGTGGAATCATAAGGAGTAGAATTTGGGTGGAATCAGAAACATTTGGTACCAGTGTCTGAGCCTGTATTGCAGCATCTTGCCTGTGAAAAAGACTCTAGATCTCAGAGTGACTTATTCAGTATTTCATTTCCAGAGGACATTCCACCAAATATCCCTGTTCCTGAGAAGAATCCTGAAACTCCTGAAACAGATTGTTCACCAATGACTGCCCCTGTTGCTATACCCAGTTCTGATTGCTATATCACTAGATCAGGTCGCATTTCCAGACCATGTTCCAGATACACGGCAACTTGGACATGAACATTGTGTTTATTTCTCAGTGTCTGTATAACTGCATGTCTTTCTTCAGATGTCATTTTATTGTGGGTGATTCATTAAAAAGGGAGGATGTAGATCAGTATATATCTATACCTTTAAGAAGCTTTCCATGGGCTTGAACATGTGTATAAATACTGAGCATGTGCAAACCTGACTGCCATTTTGCAGTGAGCTGTTGGGCTGTAAGCATGCATGTCTGTGTAGTCAGTTAATCAGTTCATTTATATTTTGTACTGCTGTTATCCATCTTGATGTGTTTCTATGTAATAAAGCATATAAACAAACTAGATTCACTAGACAATCTCGACGTACTGAAATGTCGAATTTCAGTACGTTGAGACCGAATAGTGGAAAGTGCAGTTACCCGAAACTGCACTATGCCGAATGCGGAAGTGTCGAATCTGCCACTATCGTGGTGTCGTGTTCGTGACGTGTGGTGAAGTTTGTGAATTTATCTGGGGTTTCAGGTAAGTGTTGTGTGTTTGAGTATATTGGGTAAGGATTTTAGTGTGTGTGAGTTTGTGTGGTGGTGTTTTTTGTGTGTTTGTGTGTTTAGTGCAACCTCGGAGTTAGAATATATAAGTAGGGTGTGTGTGTGGGGGGGCACAGCCCTCCACATGGGGGGATGCAGGGGGGGCTTGCCCCCCTGCTTATAGGTAGTTTAGGTGTGTTTGTGTGTGTTGTTATGTTTGTTTAGTTAGGTAGGTGTATGTGTATGTGATTATGGTCTGGTTTGTGTGTGTGTGTGTGTGTGTGTGTGTGTGTGTGTGTGTGTGTGTGTGTGTGTATGTGTGTGTGAATGGTCACGTTTGTGGTATTCGTGATTATGGATTTCCGTGTATGTGGGTTTGCCACTATTCAGTCTCGAAATACTGAAATTCGACATTTCAGTATTTCGAGATTGTATAGCGAATCCAAACAAACTACCCCACCTGTTCATCTTGACTCTAACTAACTAACTAACTACAGTACCTACCCGGTTATCCAATGTAAAAATAAGTAAATAAATATAATATGTATTTATACACACATGCACAAACATGGATCTGTATCACATATATATTTATAGACACATATACACATACTTACAAATATGCATTTATTTAATAAATTATTAACCATGTAGGTAGGTTTATCCAAAATCCCTTTTAAGTCATGTCCAGGGTGAAAGTGAGTCAGAGATAGACAAAGTGGGGGAAAAACAATAAACTTAATAAATACGTTGAAACATAAAAACTCAAAAATTGAACAGCATGAGAGTATTGGAGTATTAAAGAAGAAACATGCCTAATGCATATCATTGTAGACTTTGCCCAGTAGGCCTTGCTTTATCAACAGGAATGGAAATAAAAATTATACATATTAACTTTGCTAGATATAATGACACTGTATAACAGTACTGTGAAATACTTGTATCAGGCAGCTAAAATTATGTGTAGTACAGTTCTAAGACAACATTTATTTAAAATGGAATATATGAGACAAAGTAGTTATAATAATATAAGGTTTAACTGGACAGAAAAAAATGGCAAATGTGGGGGTTAATAACAAGCCCTGATGAGGATGAAGTATTTAAGCCATAATACTTTTGAAACAATTGGATTGTGTTGAGCTTAGAAGCGTATAGCAAGAACACTTCTGAAAGAATCATGTTTGGTAAGATTTTGGGTTTTGTAGCATACTATTCTAGATGTCAGTACCAAGATCTGAGAAAGATCCTTTTGCAGTGAGTATGGTAAAGTGACATCTTATAACTGATAAAACCCCTGGCTCTTGTGACCTAACAGACCATCCCTTTGTGTTTGGTGTGAGTTTATTGGCAATGGGGTGGACAAAAACTGAGCTTAAACAATAGTGTTGTAAAGAGGAGTATAGCTCTTTCAGTAGCTGGTAAATAAGCTTTTAGTAATCACAGCAAAGTCATCAGGTGACTCACTATACTCCCATTACACGTGCAAACACTGGAACACAATCCCAACATACCTAAAGCAGACCACAAAATGTACCTCCTTCAAACCTTTACTAAAACAACACCTAAACCACATGTGGTCATGCACATGTTCCTCACCTGAGTAAATCCATTTCCTTTTATCAGCTCATACCAGCAATTCCTTTACAGACCTCTATCCCTTTCCATACAGCAAACCTTTCCACCAGTCCTACTCAATTACCCTCCCACATTAATCACCACTTTACATTTCAGTTCCTTTTTGAACCTCCCACTTTATGTACCTCCTTCAAATACTCTTCACCACTTTCTTATAACCTGGTTCTTTATGAGTAAGTACCCTAGTGTTACTACCACCATTATCCTTGACTTGTCAGCTATATAATGCCTCTCTCTGTCTTCTAGCTTTAACTACCATGTACTTACAAACTCATGTTTCACACTCCTTCCCTCAGTTTTATTTATTCCTAACATCTATACTCTGTGAATAACCTCCTTAGCCGTGTCTTATAAGTCATATCCAAACTCTGCTTGTCACATATATTGTGTATGAAGAGTCTTATACCTAGAATGTCTTACGCCTAGAATTTAATATTATGTAGAAATTTTACCACAAAAGAAATACCTGTTTTATCTTTGCAAAATATCACTACAGAGCAATTGCCTATTTGTATCTAGATGTCTTAGAATCTGTGTAATGTATTTTTGTAAAAATAATTGTTTTGTTATGAGCATCTTAAATATATCTGTTGGAGCTTTCCTTCCAGTTCCAGGTCTACCACTGAAAACAGTCTTTGCCCAGTCAGACTTTCCTGGTAAACAAAGATAAATAAACTAATAAAGTGTGAGAGGAGCTAAGTTAAATTACAGTGACACGTATGAGACTGATGGATTAAGAAACTGGTAAAGTTTATGAAGTGCCCTTATGACCTGTTATCGGAATAGTGTAGACTAGCTTCAGGATGAGTAATGTTTAGTAGTTACTAAAAGTACACTAAATAGTCATACTCTGTAGGCTTTAAAAATACAGACAAAAGAACAGCCTTACTTTGTAGGCCCTCTTTCCTTATGGTTAGAAAGAATCACTTATCTGCCTCTCTGCAATGGTCTTAACAGTTCCAGTGACATAGTCCTTCAAGTGGTATCAGTTTTTTCACTAGAACTTATCCAGAGTTTATGGAAAAGAAATATAGGGCTTTTCCTCAGAACTGTTTTCATACAACTAAACCCAGTCTGTTTCCAAAATTTGGACACATACTACTGCTCCCCTCCCCAGACACATAGCCAGCACCTCTGTTTTAAACACCTGGGCCTGACTCAGCTTACATAGATACTGTAGTACTACTTAAAGACAACTATTTTATGGCAACACAAGCCATGCATATACTGAAAGCTTAGGGATGACCTGTCTGCTCTCACTCTGCAAGCCCTGAACTTTGACATTTATGTGACAGAGAGAAAGTTACAGCGTGAAGATGTGGGAGTCAAGGAGAGAAATAAATGCAGACAAGCACATACACACATTTTGTTAATAAACGATAAATGGGATTTTGTACAGTAGTAGGCCTATCATACTAAATCAGATGCTATAAAATGTTCAGATTCTTAATGACTAAAATATGAATTTGCTGTTTTAGTTGAAGCCATATGGACTGAAGAAGAACATAACTTGCATTTGGAAATTGTGTGTTTAGTAAATAATTGAGCAATTGGATCTCATTCTGAACTGCTGTTCCAGCTGGCAACCACTAGGTGTCAGGTTTGCAGCAAATCAAACTGCCCCCCCACCCCCACCCCAGCACCCACTAATGACAAGTGAGTATTGACAGTTACTCCTCCAGCACAGGTTGCGAATCAGTCCCTGGACTTTCTGGTCACAGTCATAGCTGCTTGTTTTGTGGTCCAGATGGAAAAAGCAGTCTTATTTATTATGTTTGCTCAGCTGTTTATGTGTCTATCCTACAGTTATGAAGTCTGTATTTTACATTATAGCTTTTGAGCCATTAAAGGTAAATCATGCAGCAGCAAATTTCAAAATGTACTCTTTAGAGTATAGAATTACAGTAATTTTATGTAGAACTTTAGGATCCAATATTTGTTGGTTTCATTCTTATGATAGGAAGTTATATTGTTCTTATCATCATCATCATCATCATCATCATCATCATCATCACAAATAAATTTCAAAATCTGGCCATGGAGTATAATAAACTAATGCTAATGATGACAAGATTTCATATCAGCTTGATGGCATAGATGGATAAAACCCAACTACACCCAGGCAACCTGAGTTTGAGTAGAAGCTCCAGCACTTAATGGAGCTGGCAGAGGAGGAAGGACTTTGCCATTCAAAGGGGGAGGGGTAGTTCCCATCTGTCTCATTGAACCTCTTGGGTAATTGGAATATTTTTTTTAATGTAGCTGCAGTGTTGAGAGGATGTGAGTTGTGGCCACCCAAGATGGTGACATTAGCCCTTGCTGGCAGACATTAAGGAGGGTGCATTTATGGAGCTGAGGGATATTGTTAGTCTGTACAATGATGCAATTGCTCACATCATCACCAGCCATGACCACATAAGCCCGTAGTTGCCAGTATGCTAACGAAGGTACATAAAACCCTAATAAACAGACTGTTTCAGTGGCTTCCCAGGGTTGCTCTTGCCCCCCATCCCCACATAGTACTGGGAGCATTCCTTGTACAGAGGAATGAATGAGCTAAGCCAGATCATGGGGAGGCTTGCTGGTTAGCAGAAAGAGCTACAAAAAGATAAGGGAAAAATGACAACATTATAGTGATCATTCTTTATGAATGTTGTTAAAGTTTACTCTTATGAGAGATATAAGTATAACATTTTGTTCAATGAGAGTGCTGTGAAAGAACATGTACTCAGATAATTGTAGACAGCATGCCTGGTTATACCTATGGATAGGTCTTTAATGCCTAGCTTTGTTGTTGAGCCTATTGTTAGTGAATGGAAACTGTTATACACAAATATATTGTTTTGTATGTGGGTGTGAGAATGGATGTTTTATGTCTTGTTTGTTCTGAGTGGGTCAGTTTTCAGCAGATTTTTTTAAAACCATTTCAGCAATAGCTTTTTGGCTGGCTGCTTTATACCTACAATCAACTGCATTAGAAGATGGGATAAGTACAAACTTGCAGTGTTAAAGATAGTACTGCATTTTATTTTTATATTTATTTGTTCAGTGAATATAGTGGTCTGTCTGCAATTCTGTTATTTCTTTCATTGAATATTGTGATCCCTCTCTCTCTCTCTCTGCAAGTAGTGGAGGTTACTGTTGTTAGACTTCATTCATATTTAGTGCTAACTCAGCCTAGAGGTTTACTCTGTGGTTATAAGTGCTAGTCATATATCTTTGAAATCATTTCAGCAATAGCTGTTTGTCTGGCTGCTTTATACCTACAATCAACTGCATTACAAGCTGGGATAAGTGCAAACTTGCAGTGTTAAAGATTGTATTGCATTTTATTTTTTTATTTGTTCAGTGAAATAGAGTGGTCTGTCTGCAATTCTTTTATTTCTTTCATTGAATATTGTGCTCTGTCTCTCTCTCTCTCTGCAAGTTGTGGGGGTTACTGTTGTTCCATTTCATTCATATTCAGTGTTAACTCTTAGCCTAGAGGTTTATTCTGTGGCTGTAAGTGTTAGTCATATATCTTTGAAATCATTTCAGCAATAGCTGCTTGGCTGGCTGCTTTATAACTACAATCAACTGCAATATAAGCTGGGATAAGTACAGACTTGCAGTGTTAAAGATAGTATTGCATTTTATTTTTTTATTTGTTCAGTGAAATAGAGTGGTCTGTCTGCAATTCTGTTATTTCTTTGATTGAATATTGTGATCTGTCTCTCTCTCTGCAAGTAGTGGGGCTACTGTTGTTCCACTACATTCATATTCGGTGTTAACTCTTAGCCTAGAGGTTTACTCTGTGGTTATAAGTGTTAGTCATATATCTTTAAAATCATTTCAGCAATAGCTGTTTGGCTGTGTGCTTTATACCTACAATCAACTGCATTACAACCTGGGATAAGTACAAACTTGCAGTGTTAAAGATAGTATTGCATTTTATTTTTTTATTTATTTGTTCAGTGAATATAGTGGTATGTCTGCAATTTGGTTAATTTCTTTAATTGAATATTGTGATCTGTCTCTCTCTCTCTCTCTCTCTGCAAGTAGTGGGGGTTACTGTTTTCCACTTCATTCATATTCAGTGTTAACTCTTAGCCTAGAGGTTTACTCTTTGGTTATAAGTGTAAGTCATATATCTTTGAAATCATTTCAGCAATAGCTGTTTGGCTGGCTGCTTTATACATACAATCAACTTCATTACAAGCTGGGATAAGTGCAAACTTGCAGTGTTAAAGATAGTATTGTGTAGGTCCCAATGTATTTCATTTGTAGAAGTAATAGACTGTAGTTTGCTATTACACCACAAGGTGGAGGTCCTTTTTAGGGATATAAATGACAATTTCAAAAGTGAAAGAAGGGACTGGAACACTAGCTGAAGGAGGGAAGACTGAAACACATAGCTGAAGGGAAAAGGGCCTTGTGGCATGACTGGATTTTCTTTTCTAGTGCTTTGGGACAGGGAAGTGAAGTAGCAGATTGTGTCTGTCTCTGGCTGAAATCCTGGATGATGGTATTTTGTAAAATCAGGAGAGAAGTCTGAAACAAGTAGCTCCACGCCTGCTATGATTCAGCAAGAGAAGGATTTCCCTTGGGCCTAGTACCGAGAAGCCATAGATGATTACCAGAGTTCTGGTAGGTGATTTTCTACTTTTCTCATCAGAGGAACCACAGCGCCTGGTCACTAGGATATTCTCAATGGAGTGGTGAGAGGCTCTGGCCATCACTTTATATTTTTATAAGATTGTGGTTCCCCCCAAAGGCTTTGTGGATTACAAATAACTGGGATCCATATGAGCTCCAACGTGGGTCCATAATGCTGTCAGCAAGACTGTAAATAGTCACTGGCCAGTGAACAGGGTATAATAGAGTGTTTCATAGCTGGTCTGTTTAGAATTGATCAAGGGGGTAGAGGGTGTTAGTACTGCTGAATGACATTGCATTTTCTCATATTTGTATTGTGGCACTATAAATCTTTATTTTTCAATGATAATGCATTTTGCCATGTTAGTACTGCCTTAACAAATCTTTACTGCTCAATGACATTGCATTTTCTCATATTTGCATTGTTGTATTATGATTCTTTTATTGCTTAATGACATTGCATTTTTCCTGTGTTTGTATTGCTGCATTATAAAGTTTTACTGCTCATTAATATTGCCACCTTTGTGCATGTTTGAATGTCAAGACTTTCTTCTGTTGAGTTGGGGGAAGAGGGTGAATGTATGTTTTTATTGCATGCATATCTCACCTTGCTTTATTGCTAACTGGTGCACTTTTGAAATAATTTGTTTATGGTTGTGCTATTGCCTTTTTAAAATAGATGTGTCACCTAGAATAAAATGTGTCCCTCTTGACACCTTGGTGTGTTGGGCCTATAGGGTTGTCACCAGAGTCAGGTAGGAAGGGACCCAAATCTCTTCAACTACACCTGTGGGTGCACTACAATTGCATTTTATTTTTATATTTATTTGTAAAAGTGAATATAGTGGTCTGTTTGCAATTCTGCTATTTCTTTCATTGAATATTGTGATCTGTCTCTCTCTGTCTCTGCAAGTAGTGGGGGTTACGGTTGTTCCACTTCATTCATATTCAGGGTTAACTATTAGCCTAGAGGTTTACGCTGTGGTTATAAGTGTTAGCCATATATCTTTGAAATCATTTCAGCAATAGCTGTTTGGATGGCTGCTTTATACCTACAATCAACTGCATTACAAGCTGGGATAAGTACAAACTTGCAGTGTAAAAGATAATATTGCATTTTATTTTTATATTTATTTGTTCAGTGAATATAGTGGTCTGTGTGCAATTCTGTTATTTCTTTCATTGACTATTGTGATTTGTTCCCCACCCTCTTTCCCTGTTGGTGTCTTCTTCTTATAGTTGGTGGCTTTGCAGTTGCCCGCCCCTACTGCAAATTTGATCTGGAACACTCATTCTACCAAATACAAAGAAGACATTTGAGAAGGCCAACCCACTTAGTTTCTTAACCTTCTGCTTCTCCTTTCTTCCTTTCCTTAAAAAAAAAACTTTACTAGAATCTCCCTGTGTTCTGCTTAATTGTAACAAAAAATATTTACACTTGTTTGCTGCCTTTCCAGTAACTAGTCTAGTCCAGATACAGATTTGCTGTATCCAGGACTGTTTTTAAGCTCCTCAGTCCCCTAAGCCTTTCTGTGTTGGAGGAAAGCCTTCTAGCTTATCAGTGGGAGTGGTAAGCACTAGGTAACCTATCCACCACATAAGGAGTGGTTTCTGGCCCAGAAATTGTAGTTATTGGCAGTTTGGGCAGTTTTTTCATCGCTCTCAACTTTGATTTAAACGTCAGCATTTGCACTTGTTCTCCCCTTTCCTGTAACTAGTCTAGTTCAGATACAGATTTGCTGTATCCAGGACTGCTTGTAAGCTCCTGAGCCCCCTAAGCTTTTCTGTGTTGGAGGGAAGCCTTCTAGCTTATCAGTAGGAGTGGCAAGCACTAGGTAACCTATCTACCACATAAGGAGTGGTTTCTGGCCCAGAAATTGTAGTTATTGGCCGTTTGGCCAATTTTTCCATCTCTCTCTCAACTTTCTGATTTAAAAGCCGCATTTGCACTTGTTTCTTTCCTGTAACTAGTCTACTTCAGATACAGATTCTTGGTTTTAGCACTTGAATTTGCTTATTCATGCTCAGCACTTGCTCAGAACTTGTTGTAAGCACTAAATAAGCTACAAATTACTACAACACTCAACCTTCCTCATTACCTAGAGGAAAACAGTTTTTGAACTTTCCTCACTTGCTTAGAGAAAAACAGTTTTTTATTCAGACATGTCCAAGAGTCAGCTGCCAGTGTTCTCTCCTATCTATCTGATGAATCTGGGCATCTTGGGGTAATGTAGCAATTGCCTCATGTACACAGAGGACCCTCTCCTCCTACCACCCAACACTACAACCTCTGAGAGATGCACTTATCTAGCCAAACTGGAGGTAAAGCTCTCTCCATCCAAGACTGAACTTGACAGTCAAGATGAGAAGGTAAACACTTGCACCACACCACACTCATCACATAGTCCCACTAAACCCACACCACCAAAATCCACACATAGAAACACAAAAACATTCATGAAGGCTCTCAATAATAATCTGCTCAAGCAACAGAGACCTCCAAAGCAGAAACACAATCAACCTCCACCCCCCAGCACAACCTAAAAAACACATAGCCCACAGACTCAGTGTGCCACTCAACCACAGCCCATAAGGCAAAACAGCGTACCCAACACACTAGTCATAGATGACTCTATAGTCAGGCACACTGCTGTCCCACTCACCAGGCTAAACAAGGAGAAGGTTACTGTCAGCTGCATGTCGGGTGCCAGGATCCGCCACATAACCCATGCACTCAGGTCACTCCACAACAAGTACAAATATGACTCTGTCATTGTCCATGTTGGTGTGAATGACCTGAGACGTACCTCCCTGGACTACATGAAAAGAGACATGGAAGAGCTCTCCGATCTTGTAGCCCAGGCAGGTAAGACCCTAGCCCTGAGTAGCATCCTGCCATCGCCCAGAATGATACTGCAGTACAAGGACAAAATGATTGACTTCAACAATTGGCTAAGCTTCTGGTGTCATTCTAAGGGGATCCAGTATCTGTCTGCCTGGGATGACATGGTCAACAGACCACAATGCTTTGCCTGAGATGGCCTGCACCTGTCACCCCTGGGATTCCGGATACTGGCTAAGGCTCTTGCCACCCCTATAGTGACTTTTTTAGGCAAGGTTCAAATGGCAAATTCACCACCATAACAGGAACAGGCAAGCAAAAACTGAGGGTAATGCTACTCAATGCTAGAAGTCTAAATGTCAAAATGCACTCCCTCAAGGCACTCCTTAAAATGGAGAACATTGATATCTGTGTAGTGACTGAGAGCTGGTTCAAGACTCCAGATTGCACCCGTGCTTTACCAGGCTATAACTCATACCACACTTTTCGGCCATCTAACCTGGACCGGAACACCAAAGGCAGAGGTGTGTCCATGTTCATTAAGGATATCCACACCTCCAGGCTAGTTGCTCAGCATACTGCATCCGAGGTTATCCAAGTGCAACTAACTCTGGGCAAAACTGCAATCAAAATTGTAGCTTGCTACAGATTCCCCCACCATGCCCCAAGATTCCCACTCCTCTTTTCTTGATATACTGGAAAATATTAGGGTTCAACCAAACACCCTAATAATGGGCGATTTCAACTACCCCACCATTAACTGGGAAAACTACTCATGTACCAACTCCTTTGCTCAGCGCTTTCTGAAATTCATAAATTCTAATGCCTTGGATCAACTTATCCACACCCCCACCAGGGGCAACAATATCCTAGAACTAGTCATTACCAACATGAGTGACCGGTGTTCCACATCTGAAGTCTACTCCTCGTTGGTCAGATCTGACCATACGCTAATCACCCTAGATATCCACATCTCATCCCCCCCCCCAATAAGTTACCCACGGTGAAAAATTTCTCCAAAGCCAACTTCATTCTTCTTAAGACAGAAGTGGCAAACTTCATGACACTCATGCAGATGGACTATAGTTATGACTGCTGAATCCTACACAAATGCACTCTATAAGCACTTACACAAGTGCATAGATCATGCTATCCCAAACAGAACCAAGATGCTATCCTCCAAAAAAGGAATCCAATCTGGTGGTCCCCTGCCATAAACAAACTCTACAACAGAAGGAAGAAACTATTGCAAAAGAGAGTAAAATACCATGAGTGGAGGAGCTCCCTGTTCAGCCTCAGTAAGAAGCTAAGATCCCTTATAAGATCCTCCAAAGCTAGCTATGAAAACAGGACAACCACAAAGCATTCTATGGCTATGTCAGGAATCTCAGTGGCAACACCCAGATCTGCTCTGAGTTACAGCACAATAGCACGAAAATTTCAGAACCAACTGATATTGCCAACATCCTGGCAGATAGGCTCAGTGCTAACTTTACCCCCATCTCACTCCCTAAATGGCCCATATCTATACAGGAAGAATGCAGAGTCCCTGTAATCACAACTACGCAGGTAAAAGATGCACTCTCTAAAGCCAAAAACACAGCATCCATGGGACCGGGCAACATCCCAGGCTGCGTTTTATATGAACTTCAGAATGAACTGGCTCCCCACCTAAGCACCATGTTCAATCATAGCCTCACATCAGGCTTTATGCCCACTGAATGGCACAGAGCAACAGTTATCCCACTCCACAAAGGGGGAACCACCAATGATCCCAGGAACTATTGCCCTATTAGCCTGACAAGCCTGATCTGTAAGGCCATAGAACTTATCATCATGGAACTCATAAACAAAGACATTGTTAACCTCCAAACTCTGGACCCCACCCAGTTCGGTTTTGTGAAAGGCAGATCATGCCTTTTGAACCTGATCGACTTCTTTGTGCCAGTCACCAAAGCTGTAGATGAGGGTAAGGTGGTTCACACAGCCTATCTTGACCTCGCCAAGGCTTTCGACACCATCCCCATTATGGAATTATAGATAAATTCACTAAACTAGGTATAAATCCTTACGTCACAAAATGGGTTGCCAACTGGCTTACTAATAGAACCCACACTGTAAAAGTTGCAGACTCCAAATCTGACTTCTAACCAGTGGCAAGTGGAGTACCACAGGGTTCAGTCCTGGGGGTCTCCTGTTTGGTATCTACTTCTCTGAAGTACAGACTAACATAGAAGGCTTTGGCTAATGAAATTCACAGATGACTGCAAACTAGGTGCCATAGTCAAGTCCCCAAATGATGTGGACATCCTACAGAAGGGCCTTACTGAGATGGATGCCTGGTGTCAGAGCCATGGCCTCAAGCTCAATGCCAAAAAGTGCATTGTCATCCCCTTTGGTAAAAACGCTGTACCCATGAATTACCACATAGGCGGCAGTCTACTTAATGCCAAATGAGTGATAAGAGACCTTGGGACCCAGTTGGAGAGTAGTCTCTCCTTTGATAATCACATCACCACAGTAGTCAGGAAATCCTTCTATGTGGCACACCTCATCACAAAAGGGTTCTCATCCAGGAAAAAAAGAGGTCATTGTTTCCCTCTTCTCAACACTCCTTAGACCCATCATAGAGTACAACGCTCCTTTTGGAATGTACCTCACAAGACATCTGCAGTAGCTGGAAGGGCCACAGAAATACCTCACAAAGAGGATTACTGGCCTCAAACAGATGTTCTACACTGACCATCTCAAAAAACTCCAGCTTTATTCAGTAGCATATCACCTACTCCGAGGTGATCTCTGCCTAACATATAAAGCTATGTCAAACCCAGAGCTGTTGGACATGCTACACCTAAAGAAATCCCAATCCCTCCAAGCTATACGCTCTAGGGACCTAAACCTTGTCACCACAATAAACAGAACATGCTGGAGGGATAGATTCCTGTCCCAGAGACTTCCATACTCTGGAACAAGCTACCCATCTATGTCAAGCAAAGTTCCTCATTAACACTTTTCAAGAAAAATCTTGATGAGTGGCTGGGAAATAGGAAATACACCCCGGGGATCACTTCTGTGGCTCTGCTCGACAGGGGAACAGGGAAATAACTTTCTTGGGTGGCGTAAGCCAGGGAACCTTGTTGGCTAGGCTTACCTATGCCCTTGGGCCAATAGCCTAGTACCTACCTATGAACCTATACATTCAGTGCTTGCAGTGTTTGTGTTGTACATGGGATGTGAATGGCATTAATTCATCTGCCTTTTTCTGAACTTATTTTTCAGCATTTTGCAGAAAAAGTGCAATGCTTGTAATATGCTTGTATATACTTCTTGAAGACAGATGTAAGAAAACAGCAGAAAAGCAAGACATAAATGTTGGTTCTAATAGGATGTGTATTGACAAGAGTTTAATATGCTGAGTTCATACAAAAGTAATGTACCAAGACTTTGGATGCATTTCTAAAGAAATCATTCTAATTTTGATTTTAATATGACAGCTTCCCCTATATGCAAAGTGACTGTAAGTTATCACTAAAGGCAACCTTAACATATGAAATGTGAACCATCCAGCCTAAGTATGTGCTTTACTGCTGTATAATTTTCTCTAGACAAATGTGAAATTTAATGCAGATTTCTTTGTGAAGGAACTCAAGCAGTATTTTATTTATTTGACATTTGTTAACCAGGTTGGTCCAACTGAGCTCAAGCCCATTTTCAGTAGAGACCCGAGGAGAAAAGCTTCAAATACTTATACCATTATATAAGAATAAGCAAAGTAAAAATAAAGAGACAAAAAGCAAAAAGAAAATGACAATATATAACAGTTTACAACTTTGAGAAATCCAAAAGAAAATTCTAAACATAATTTTGTTACATACAATAGACCAAGAAATAAGAAGTAATTTAATACCTGTTCATATTGGGTTCCTATCATGTTGTCGAACTTTTAAAAGTTCAAACGTCATATGGTCAACACCATATGATCGAACTTGTTTGAACGTTTCAACGGAGATCCCTGTACAGTGCGGCAATGGAAGTTTTCCATTGTCTGCACTGTAGTGCAATCTCAGAGTTGGTATATTTAAAGAGCGGGGGGGTGAGGGGGGTGCAGGGGTGCTTGCCCCCCTGCTTAAGCTTTCAGGTAAGTTTCTCAGTTTTTTTTTATTTGATTTTCGAACTTTTAAGAGTTTGTGCATATGGTTTGGACCATATGGTGTTCGAACTTTTAAAAGTTTGATTATCTGATATAGACCCATTCATATTACATAAGGAGTTGGGGGTAAAGCTGATTAAGCCTTAACATCCTGAAAGTGTTTGCAGGTAGAAGTACTAGAGCAAGAAATTAGTAGCAGAAGGAAGAGGTAAGGGTTATCTATATCCATGATTTAGCTAGAGAATGTTTTAGTTGTTTTTTTTGAAACTATTGTAGTGTGTACTGCTTATTATGTTGAGTAGGAGTTTGTTCCAATTATGGGATACTGAATATCTATATAATACTTTACCAACAGTTTTATTGGGTTTGTATATTTGTAGAAGTTAGTCTGTGCTATGGAGTGGGTGTCTAGGGGTATAGTAAGACACAAGATTGGATAGTGATGGGCAAGATGAGGATTTGTTGAGTGAGAAGTGAGTTGTGTGGAGTTGTGAAGGTTGAAGTTGATGGGGGAATTCAAGCCACTGAAGTTGCTTTAGTGCAATGCAGTGGTGAGAGGTATGTGGTAGGTTTGCAGCAAATTTTGTGATTTTGTTTACCTGTGCCAGCTTAGTAATTCAGAAGAATGAGGGCTTGTAAGAGTTGGAGCAGCATAGAGAAGGCTTGGAAGTAGATCAGCTTGAGTCAAGGAGAGTCTTGAATCTAGAGTTAGGAATTTTTTGTTCCTATAAAGGCAACACAATGTTTGGTTTGCCTTTTTAATAGATTGTTGGACATGAAGGTCAAATTTTAATTGATCATCTATTATCATTCCAAGTAGCTTTGTGTGGAATTCTACATTAATGATGTTTTTTAAGGAAGAGATTTTAAAGGCGGGTTTGAGATGTGTATGTTATTTTGGGAGAAATAGTAAAAGTTTAGTCTTTTTAGGATTTAAAATAAGCTGAGTTTTGGTGTGCCACCTTTCTACAGACAGAAAAGAGTTTTACGTAAGAATGTGAAGTTGAGAGATACTTTCAGAAGAGAGATGAGTGTAGAATCATCAGAATACTGAGTGACAGAGGAGTGATAGCAAGAGGTATAGAGGTCGTTAGTGAAGATGCTGAATAGAAGGAGTCTGAGGATTGAGCCATGGAGAAATCCTGCATGGGTGGATAGGAAGGAGGAGCAGGAGGAATGAAATCTGACAGATCGTAGTCTGTTTGAGAGATAGCTAGAGAACCATTCAAGTGTAAATGCTGAGAGATTAAGGTTGGCTAACTTGGTTAAGAGTTTAGAATGGGATACTGTGTTGAAGGCTTTCAACAGGTCTAAGACTAGACATGAGACAAGTTTGTTATTATCATGGGCTTCAGCTATTGTATGAGTGAAAGACAAAAGGGCAGTAGTAGTATTGTGGTTTGGATGGAAACCATGTTGGGTAGGTGTCAGAAGGTTTTCATGGATAAGGAATTTGAGAAGCTGACATTTGTCAAGGATTTTTGAGAGGTGGGAGAGAATAGCTATGGAGCTAAAGTTAGATGGATCAGTGGAGTTGTCTCCTTTGCGTAGGGGTATTGCAGAGAAAGACTTCCAGATATCAGGAACAGTGGCTTCATGAATTGATCTATTGATAAGTAGCAAAACTGGTCTGGATATAGAGTCAGCTACAAGTTTGAGAAAGAGGGGGTTAGATTAGCAGATGGAGAACATGGTTTTAGATTTTGGAGGAGAGATTTTATATAAGTGGTGGGGATAGGTATAACCTATTCACTCCAATGGAGCTCAGGACGTTTGCACTGTAACTTCCAATGGGTGGAGCCTAAGCCTTTTGGAAGAAACAAATTATGTCCTTACATTTCAAACAAATGTTCATATCTCTGGAACTATAGGGATTATGAAAGAAGTATAAATGGCAAGCACTTCAGCATGAACTATTTTTATAATGGTAGTATTCTTTAGATTCTAGGTCTTACACTGAATTTTATAAGTCACAGTAAACACAGTAAGTATTACATTTGTAATATTTTATAAACAACTTACAATATCTTAGCAACCACTCAAGTCATGCACATACTGTCAGCAGCATTTTATTCATCTAATTGCGAGCTTTCATACAGGCTAAGGAGTTCTGTCTGTGTTACTTGGCTGTTGAGATATTTATCAAAATGTGAAAATTATAGCTATATAAATTGCTATCATAAAAATACCAGTTAATATCTATTTACCTGTACTAGACAGAGGCCAAATATTAATGCAGTTGAGTTTGCTACTGTGTAAGCTTTAAGATGAAATCTTTTAAAACCTTGTACAGAGCATGGTTTTGGAATTATTGATGCATAGATGAACAAGCAATATTTGATGCCTAAAGGAGTCAGTAGGAGTTAACTGCAGATGCATGTGGGGGTGTCACTCAGATGTAATGAGTTAAGACAGAAGAGGGTTAGGTTAGAAGGTATTTGGGGAGGGATAGTAGAGCTGGAGTTCTGGTCAGTGTGGGTTAGTTTATGGATAGCATCAATTGAAGAGGGAGGCAGTGTCCTGTGCTGAATTGTTAGAGTAAGGATTAGGAGTTTGAGGGTTTCTGGGGTGAAGGATAGAGTTAATAGTTCTCCAAAAGTTTTTGGGATTAGAGTCATGTCTAGTTTGGGCCTTATAGTAAATTTTTTTTCTTGTCATTGCAGATGTGTTTTTTTTTCTACATTTTCTACGTTCTTTAAAAATTTGATGGTGAATAGGGAATTTGGATTTTAGCTGTGTTTTCCAAGGAGAATCTCTCTGATGCATAAGTTCATAGGTTCATACTAGGCTATCTGCCCTGGGGCAATTATAAGCCTAGCCCGATTCTGTATGGCTTACGCCACCCCTTGATTTGAGTATACTGTGCCCTTTTTAAGGTTTAGTTTACTGTGCCTCTGTCTAATAGTGACACGGGAGTAATCCCTGGGACAAACCTACGATGCCCCATCCACTTATCGAGATTATTCTTGAAGAGATTCAGTGAGGTGCTCTGCCTCACATGAACTGGAATTCTATTCCAGAGCGAAGGGAGCCTCTGGGTTATGAACCTGTCCCTCCAGCAAGCATAAAATAACAAGTGTCTTTTCTAAGCCAGGGGATATAATTTGATTTTATTCTGATTTTCTGAAGGGGTGCTAGTGTGTTGAGGATGTCTAAGAAGCTGTTGTTGAATTTTAGCATGGCATAATTAAGGGGAAAACTATGCAGGTATGACCAATTTATTGATGAGAGTCATTCATTAAATGTTGTGGAGTTGAAGCTAGAGAGTTTATGGCAGTCTTTATAAAGATGCGGTCCATGTAGTTGTGGAGAGTGTATTTGGGTATAGATGGGTAGGGGTTCCCTTAAGGTATCAGGAAGTATACTGGGGTTGTGATGGAGGTGTGGGTCGGTAGTCAGTATCCAGTCAAGGATAGTGCCAGAGTTGGAATGTTTAGTCAGGTGAGCTGGGGTTGAGATAAGCTGGGTAAATCCAAAGAGATTAATGCTTTGGAAAGGGGAGTTTTCCAGTCAATATTTACAAAAAACTAGTATTACAATTTCATAGAGTGTGTTTTGTGAGATTCATGACAGTATGTTTTCAAGGATAGGGATGTTTTTGCTAGGTGGGATATAGATGGAAGCAATAGCAAATTTTTTGTGGGTGTTTACGTGGCAGTTTAGTACTGACAGTTCGGCAGGGTGAAAGTCAGGTGGATGGGTGGATAGGGGGGAGAGCTTCAGTCATTCAGAGAAGAGTATGGCTACTCCATCTCCTTTTTTAGAGATTCTATCCTGGAGGTATATATTGTAGCCTGTGGGTAAAATTTCATTGTATGAGATATGGGGTTTTAGACAGGTTTCGGACAAGGTTAAGATATATGGAGTATAATGGGAAATGCAGATGTGAAGTTCAGTGGTTTTGTTTAGAAAAATGTGTATGTTTATAGATAGAATGGATACGGTTTTAGGGAAGGAGGAGAGGGTTAAAATGGGGGCTGAAGAGATGGGGGTGGAGGTGAAGGGTGAGCTGTAGATGTAATGGTTTAGTTTGATTCTAGAAGGGGGATAAGACAAGACTTTGGTTTTGAAGAGATGAGTGTAAGAGAAGTTATATAGAGAGGGAGAGTTGCATGCTTGAGAGACAGTTGGTGATGGTTTCAGAAAAGATAGGTTGGTATGATAAGAGGTCAAGGAGGAAAGAAGAAGTAGTACGGAGGCTGCCAGTATGTTGAGAAGCATGATTAGTGAGTGGGAGAGGGTGGGCTTCTATGAAACTGGATGGAGGTAGAAATCAAAGTAGAAGTATCTGAGGGGTAATATTTGGGTGGAGCAGGAAGTATGAGTATAGTATTTGAGTGCAGGTGTGTGGAAAATTATTTGAAGAAGAGGTAATACTAGAGAGAGGGGAGAAAGAGCGATGCAAGGTGAGATGTATTGGAGGAAGCGTTGGGTTGGATTAGTGGATAGATACTACAGAGTAATACAAGAGGGAGGGGAAAAAGAGGGATGTACAATGAGATGTAGTGCAGGAGGTGCTTAGTTGGATTAGTGGGTGGAGCGTGATTTAAAATAGGGTGATGATGATTGGTTGATTAGGGGATGGAGGTCAGGTGGATAGATTATATCTTAACGTTATAACTGAATGTAAAAAGGGGAGTGATGAGATGTTGTGGTCAACCTATTTATCATTGACAAGTTGCTGATGGAGATGATACATTGAGGTAAACCAAATGCTGATGAAGAAGTAAATTAGAATACTATGGTGGATTGTTTTGAGAGAGGTAAAACATGAGGGGCTGCCAAATAAATTAAGAAAAGGAGCTGGATTATCAGAAAATGCTGAAATCAGTCTGAGGCTGTGCTTGACCAGTTGGTTTTAAAAGCATGACCCTGTACAGGGTGGTGTTGTGAGCAAGAAACCTTTTCATATGCAGAAAAGGTAAACAAAGGCAAGAAAGATACTGAGTTTGAAGGTAAAAGACAAAGTCTGATGTAAGGACAAAAAAAGAAGAGAAGACTGGTGGTAAACATAAAAACAAAGAACAGTGATATTATTAACAGGCATGAAGTTATGGACAGTATTATTTTATGTTTTGGGTTTAAAGTGTAGGACATAAGAGCATGTATTCACTTAGGAATAGAATACTCTTGTGAGGTTACTTCTGAAACTTTCACTTTACTTGAAATGAATGAAGTAGAAGAAGAGCAGTTAAGGAAGAAGAATGCAATTTACAACAGTGGACACAGACTAACTTATTAAAGACTTTATTCTGTTAGTAATAAGGTGCATGGGCTGAAATGTATGATTAAAGAAATGCTTGGACAGGGATGGATGTGCATGATGGAAAAATGCAGCATATTTATAATGTTATGATTGTGAATGTGAAAAAGGGAGTGGTCAGATATTATGGTCAACCTAAAGCATGTTTTTTTTTTGTTGTAATGACAGGCACTTGGTGCAAAACTGCAATTAATGAAGATGTGGTCAGTATGGGGAACAGGAACATGCACTAAAACTGTTGGTCTAATTTTAGAAACTGCAATGAATTTGGACATTTTTGGTTTGAATGCCCTATACTAGAAAAGGAAAAGTTATGTTAGGAACCTGGGATGCAACTCCCAGACTTGTTCTGAGTCGATTCTAAACGAAAAAAATACACTGAACCCACAGACATCGCCAATATCCTGGCAGACAGGTTCAGTGCAAACTTCTCCACCCCCTCCCCCCCAAAAGAGCAAGTATCTATCCTGGCAGAGTGCAGCCTCCCAAACATCTCTGATGCTCAGGTGAAGGCCGCCCTCTCCAAAGCAAAAAACACTGCTTCCATGGGAACAGATGGCGTCCTGGGTTGCATCCTACATGAACTCCAAGAAGAACTAATCCCTCAAGTAAAACTGCTGTACAATCTCAGCCTCACTACAGGATATGTGCCCAAAGAATGGCGTACAGCAGCAGTGGTCCCACTCCACAAAGGTGGCACCTCTGCAGACCCTGGAAACTATCGCCCCATAAGTCTGACTAGCCTAGTATGCAAGGCTATGGAGAGGATCATCATGAAACTCATAAACAAAGACATTGGGGACCTACAGACACTAGATCCTACCCAATTTGGCTTCGTCAAGGGCAGATCCTGCCTTTTGAACCTGGTCGACTTCTTCGAAACAGTCACCAAGGCCATAGATGAAGGGAAGGTAGTCCACACAGCCTATCTGGACCTCGCAAAGGCATTTGACACAATACCCCACTCGGGCATCATAGATAAGCTATCCAGCCTAAATATAAACCCCTATGTCACAAGATGGGTTGCAAACTGGCTCAAAGACAGAACCCACAGAGTCAGAGTTGCTGGAGCCATGTCAGACTCTAAACCAGTCACAAGTAGCATCCCACAAGGTTCTGTCCTGGGATCTCTCTTGTTCGGTATTTACTTTTCTGAGGTACAGGCCAACATGGGAGGACTATGACTCACCAAGTTCGCAGATGACTGCAAACTGGGTGCCATAATCGACTCTCCAGCTGACACAAACATCCTTCAAAAAGATCTCGCAGAGATGGATAACTGGTGCCAGAGCCATGGTCTAAAGCTAAATGCCAAAAAGTGTATAGTCATACCCTTTGGCAAAAACAATGTGCCCACAAATTACCACATAGGTGGTAACCCATTAAGTACAGAGAAAGTAATTAGGGATCTGGGGTTCCAAGTTGATAGCAATCTCTCCTTTGACAACCACATTGCCAAAGTGGTTAGAAAGACCTTCTACATAGCCCACCTCATCATGAAAGGATTCACATCTAGATCAAGAGAGGTAATCGTGCCCCTTTATTCATCCCTCATCAGGCCCATCATAGAATACAATGCTCCCTTTGGGATGTACCTTACCCGACATCTGCAGCAATTAGAAAGACCCCAAAAGTACCTCACCAGGAGGATCAAGAGACTCAAACAGATGCCATATGCTGCTCGGTTAAAAAAACTCCAGCTCTACTCAGTTGCATACCACCTACTTCGAGGCGATCTATGCCTGACATATAAAGCTATGTCCAACCCAGAATTAATGGACATGCTCCACCTCAGTAAATTTAAATCCCTTAGAGCCATGCGCTCGAGGGACTTGAACCTCAGCACAGAAATAAATAGAACATGCTGGAGGGACAGATTCATAACCCAGAGGCTCCCTTCACTCTGGAATAGAATTCCAATTCATGTTAGGCAGAGCACCTCACTGACTCTCTTCAAGAAGAATCTTGATGAGTGGATGGGGGATCGTAGCTTTGTCCCGGGGATTACTTCCGTGTCACTATTAGACAGAGGCACAGTAAACTAAACTTTAAAAAGGGCACAATATACTCAAATCAAGGGGTGGCGTAAGCCAAACACAATCGGGCTAGGCTTATAAATGCCCCAGGGCAGATAGCCTAGTATGAACCTATGAACCTAAGAAGAAGAGAATATTTCAGAAGAAATACAGTTTGGTGATAATATAGATGGACATGTTGGTAGAGAAATTATATGGGGAGATAACTGATGAAGAAAAGTTACTATGGGGAATGATGCTGGGAATATGGTAGAAACTATTTTACAAAAAGTATTATAGTGCAAAATAAAATCAGTGGTGCGGCACTAGGAAGCGACAAAGTAGAATTTGTGACACCAGAAGACCAAGAACAAACAAATCAGCTGGGGCAATGTACAGAGAAGAAAAATAAAAACTAGAAGAAATATGCCAAAAAAGAAAAAAAAAAGAAGGAAAGGAATGTCTCAGGAATATTAACACTAAACATAAACTGCATTCAAAATGGTTATTGTGTAGTATAATACCTATCAATGAAGTTTACTCAGGTTTGGGCATTCCACTGACTGACAGGTGATGAGGATGTGCTGCCAGTGAATGCCATGCTTTGCATTCATTTGTATAATAGATTATACAATACATTTGTCAGTATACATATGCTTAAATTGTATGAAATGTACTGTACTCGCTATGCAAGGTTTACATTTGCCCATTCAGGAAGGAGCCCAAGTACTAAAGTTGAAACAAATGCTACTGAACACTGATAAATTAAAAGTACTGCAGACGTATTTTTTCCATCCATCCATTCACAGTCCCTTTTTCCCATTTTTGCACATGGGATCAGGGTGTCACTTCAACAGTGACAATAATCTAGAGCCAAGGTTTACACCTCCTGGTGGCACATCAACTGCAATATACATAAATGCAAATACTAGGCCTGTGAAATGCATTGTACAGAGATGGAAAGTATCCCTGTCATTGTTAGACGTGAACTCTTCTACACATGCCTCCATCCATGCAGTGGCTGCCACTCATGCACAGCAAGTGGACAGTACACGCCAATTTCTCCAAATCCACTAAAAAATCAAATGCTCAACCATCCACTATTATAAACCATAGTTATATGTAGCAAACAAGAATTCTAAATTCAATGCCTTAGCTAACAGCACTTTTACCACACTGTAAAAATGATCATTGCATTAATTTTAACACCTGTTTTTTTTTTGTTCAGCTGCATTCATTTCATGTATTGGTTTTACTTCCATGACATTCATGCATAATGGGATGTTTTATCTTCACAAAAGAAGTGTTGCTCTCCACCTGTGTTTTTTTGTGTTATTTGTATGCCTGTATTGAACCTAATCATTTAAAATAAAACACTGCTGTAATCTGTTCTCTTTGATCTTTTCTGCAATTGGAGCTACTTTGGCTTCTGCTCTTATGTTCTCATTTATTCGTCTGTCCCAGTGTACATCCTACCAACCTTCTCAGGCACTTCATTTCCATCACCTCTAGCTTCTTCATCTGCTCTGCCTTTACTTCCCAGGTTTTGGTAATGGTACCATACAGTAGTACTGGTCACATCACTACCTTGTACACCTTACTTTTCAGCTTCTTTGGCATTCTTCCATCACAGACTATACCTGAGACTCTATGCCATTTGGCTGCAGCCCTTCTGATTCTAGCTTTGACCTCTTCATTCAGACTTCTCTTCTCCTCAACCACCACTCCTAGATACTTGAAGCTATTTACCTATTCCACTATCTTCCCTTCCATCTCAGTTCGCACCTTCTTCTGATTTCCCTAATTTACTGCCATTACCACTGTCTTATCTGTGCTTAGTTTCATCCCATGTGTCTTCAGTTTTGCATTCCATTTCCCTATCCTTTGCTGAAGTTCTTGTTCAGAGTCTGCCTGTAATGTCACATCATCTGCATACAGTAACTTTGTTGATCTGTCCCCTCTAACCTGTTTGCTAATGTAGTCCATCACCAATATGAACAGCAGTGGGCTCAGAGCTGAACCTTGGTGTACGCCCACTCCCACTGGGAACCCCTCTGTGATGTTGAACACTGTTCGTACTTGAGTCATTGGGTCCTTGTACATAGACTGCACTAATGTACCAAAGTTTCTGGGACTTCAAACCACCACAGTACTGCCCATATCAGTTTTCTTAGGACCATGTCATATGCTTCTCCAAGTCTAGGAATGCCCAGTTGAACTCTTTCCTCATCTCTAGCTTCTTCTCAACTATCTGTCTCACTACAAACATCAGGTCAGTTGTGCTACATCCTGATCTCAATCCGAACTGTTCATCTCCCATCTTACATTCGAGTTATTATTACAATGTCGAACTAAAACAAGTTTGAACGTTGTAATACAGAACCCTAAAGTCTGAAAGTGGAAAATAGAGAAGCTACAGCACATCGACTTTTTTCACATGGAAAAAAATTGGTGGGCCATTTTCAGGGCTTTGCTATTTCCTCCACTGTGGTGGGATCTCGGAGTTGGTATATTTAAGTAGGGGGGTGTGTGGGGGGCACAGCCCCCCACTTCAGTTTAGGTTTAAGGTTAATTTTTTTTTTTTTTTGTCACGGAACATCGATTTTTTTCCCTGGGAAAAAATTACTGTTCTGTGCTTTCGGTTTTGTTAGGTTTCAAACATAACGGTTCGATATTACAACGATCGAACTTTTGTAAGTTCGACGTTGTGATATAGACCCTTACATTCTACTACTCTGTGTATCGGTTTATCAATCACCCTCTCCAGAACTTTCATGCAATGTGATAGGAGAGTGATGCCTCTGTACAGCCCACAGTTGTGAAGGTCCCCTTTGTTCTTGTATACTGGCACGAGTATGCTTATTCTCCAGTCAACTGGGATATGCCTTTCTCTCCACACTGCTATTAGTACCCTCAAGAGCCATTCCTCCCCTATCTCACCCAGTATCTGTATCATATCTGCTGTGACTTCATCTGAGCCTGCTGCTTTCCTTGACTTCATCTTCCTTCGTGCTGTTCTTAGTTCTTCTAGGGTGGGCTCCTCTTCTTCTCTCATCATTGGCTATTTCTGGGGCAGTACAGCTTCTGTGGGGTTTTCTGCATTCTTCCATCTGCCTTTGATGTCCTGTGGACTGGTGAGCAGATTGTTGCTGGCATCCCTTATGAAGGGTGTCTGACTAACTTCTTTATCTTTCTGTGTTTGCCTTGCAACCTATTATAGTTTCTTTGTACCACCTACTGAGTCACTTTCCAGAAGTTGGTATGGAGCCTCTGATGCGCTATTCTTTACTATTGCAACTCCTTTCTTAGCTTCTTTGCTAGCCAACCAGGATTCCTTCTTAGCCTGGACAGTCTTTTCTATCTTACATTTTTTCCTGCACTTCTTCCTTCTTTTGATCACCTCCTTCTGCATTCCACCACCAGTTTTCCTTATGTACCTTATTTCCATACCTAGCTCAGCCACATATCTGTTCTGTAGTCCTAACACATGCTGTTTTGAGGCATTGCAATTCTTCTTCAACTCCACCTATTTCCTCCTCCTCTTGGGATGCTAGAGTCCTGATTAATTCCTTGAACTGTTGTACTTTCTCTCTAATTAACTTCCAGGTCTTCAGCCTGGTCTCTGTTGACCTTAGAGCCTTCTCTGACCACTGCAGCTGATTGTGGCAACCAGTGGTTTATACTGTGGGCCGACTGTTTCACTGGGAATGACTTTACAATCATAGATTCTACCCCAGTGCCTTTTCTTTACTAGGAGGAAGTCTAACTGAGTTAGATGTTGGCTACTCTTGTATGTCATCTTGTGACTGTCTTTCTTTCTGAACCATGTGTTGGCTACGATCAAGTCATTTGCCAGACAAAAGTCTAGAATGGCTTCTTCTTCTTTGTTCCTGTTGCTCTACCCATATGGACCCAGGCAGTCATTATATCCTGTTCTCTCTGTTCCGATATGTGCATTCAAGTCACCCATTATCAACACCAGTTCATGTTGTCCTGCTTTATCTAGTAGGTCCTGCAACTGTTGTCTGAATGCACTCTTTTCCTCACCATCACAGCCCTGCTGTGGTGCATAGGCTGAGATTATGAATACTGCCCAATCATTGCACTGGAGTCTGATTGCCATGAGTCTGTCATTAATTCTGATGATATCCCTCACTGCCTTCTGAAGCCTTTCTCTCACCACAATTCCCACACCATTTCTAGCCTGTCCCCCTCCTGAGTAGTAGACTCTGGATCCCAAGCCAAGTGGATTTGCTGCACTGCCCTTCCATCTTGACTCTTGGATACATAGAATGTCTAGCCTCCTCCATGTCATCATGTCATCCACTTCCAAGCTGCATCCTGTCAGTGAACCTACATTAAGTGTAGCAATTCTCAGTTCATGTTTGTCAGGTTGATTGGTTTTATACCCACCTTTTGCTCAACAGAGCTATCCCAGGTAACCCAAGCTGGGCAACTAGACACCAGCGGGTCAGTAGCTTATCGACCCAGGGCTGATGGACTTTATGGCGGGCACACACTGGCCAATAGGGGCACATACACCCCTCCCACCGTTAGCATGGGTCCCTGGCATAGGTGGGAGTCAGCCAGGTCCTCAACCCACTTATCACTGACAACTACCCATGCCCATTTTGGCGACATTAGTCAACATGACTGAATCACCTAGAGCCATATTTTACACTGCAGAGTGGCTAGCCTTGCCACGGTCCACAATCCGTGATCCGTGTTCTCCTATCTTGAGGATACTGTGCACCACAGTAGATGCCCAAAGCGGTTAGTCTGTGCAACTCTTCCTCCTTTAGTGCACCATGTAGTCTGTGCTGCTTCCACAGTTCCATTCATTGGTGAGTTTTGAGATGAAAAAACTCAGCATGTTTTTCGGAAGTGGGAGGAACATGCAAACTCCACACAGACATTGGTTAGAGGTCAGGACTGACCCTTGCATCTTGTGTATGGGAGAGGAAGACCTTAACTATTATGCCAATTGGTCTTCTAAAGTTAGTACACTACATAACAACCTTCAAAATGATAGAGATGTGCTAGTAACTGATTGGTGTAAAAATAAACATGGAGGTTATTTGTTAGCTATAAAATGTGTATGAAGGAAGGAAAAAGGGAAAAAGAGTAGAGGCAATATGGGGTACAAATATAATATTTTCAGTGGGGTATGATTTGTGTTCAGGAATAGAGTTTTTTTTTTAAGTGAAGAGATAAAAATATTGTATGTGTTAGTAGCAGTACTCAGAAGACTATCAGTATGTGATATAAGGAAAAGAGAAAGATGTGTAAGGAGAATTGTAATTTATGCATGCACAGATATCAGATAAGAAAAGATGTTTAAGAAACTTAAAAACTTTGTCCTACTTAAATATCATTTATGATGGGAGATTGTAATTGCAATTTAAGAAAGTAGAAGGAGAAAAATAACATGATATTAAAATAATAAGAGAAGTTATAAAACATGGAGGACTGAAATAGGATAAAAGGACATATAAAAGGAAGACTTTTAGTAATGAAATAGATTATGAAGTTCATTGAAAAGAGATTAAAGAAATAAGAAGTGGGGTAGAAATGGATGAGTTTTTAGAACATAGAGCTTTATGGGCTAAAATAGGGGATGAAACAGAAGTAATAAAAGAAGTCAAAGGAATTAAATAATTGACCGGAGAAATTTTTAAAACAGATGAGTTGAAAAGGTAAGATATGATTGTATAGGAACAGTATATGACAATGAGTACATTAAGAAAACTGGACAGATTGGTGGGACACTTATAAAGAAAAAATATAAGAAAATATTTTTGATTATAGTAAAAGAGTGAAGCAAAGGAATAGAGTATATAATGAAATTATAAAAAGACATCTTGAGATTAGTGCTTCTGTTTTCTCCTGGTGACATAAGGAGCATAGGGGCATTACTTCTTGGAAAATGCTGATTGTCAGAAAGTCTAATAACTGCTTCATAGGTTCCAGCTTGGAATTTATGCATATATTTTGCTCCTGGTGAGAGAAGGAGCATAGTCTATTGATTCCTGGCTGTTTCTGGTTGGGCAGTGAGTCTGTGTTTGACCTTCCTGACTTGTCTGGTTGCTATTCAAGGCATCTACCAGGAAAAGGCTACAAAAAGTTTCCAGATCCTTACATCACTTGGGGCAAGACTGTGGATGACCAAGCAGCCTGTGGCCTGCTTCTCATCTTGGCACTGCTGCTGCTGTTTTGCTTCTGGTGAGAGAAGATGCAAAGGATCATTGTATACCAGCAGAGTGAAGTTGTAGTGAGACAGAATATCTGCCTAAATACTTCTGTGATGATGTGAGGTATTGCCATCTGTTCTAGGGAGAATAGGGCAGTGCATGTGTAACATATGCCAGTGTGGTTGGATGGAATTTTGTAGATGGTTTTGTGTCATTATGATATATACAGATGCTTGTGTTAAAATGTATCAACAGTGTTATTATAACTGATTAAATGTATATGTTTAAACAAAGAATTCTGGAAGGGAAGAGTAGAAGTTTTGAAATTGTTCTATCATTTTCAAATACTGCAACAGATCTTAGCAAAGCTTTTTAGTGTGAGTTGTACAAGAGTCAGGTGCTCAAATGTGATGTCATTCTAAAAACCAGCACTGAGAGGATGGAACTCTCACAGCAGTTTGTTTTGTTTTCTTTGGAACCTGCTATACAAGATCTATGGCAGTTATCATAGTCAGTTGAGTCAGTTGAGTTAGTTCAGTGTAAGTTAGAAGCTCATTATCTTGCCTTGTGGAAGTAAGTATCTCAGCATCTAATATTGCCTTGCTGTATTAAGTTAGCTAGGGAACAGTTATTTTTTAGACAGTCAAGAAATACAGTGAGATTAGCTAAGTATTGTTTTTATGCATCTGTTTGAATCTGTCCAACTGTGTTATTTTTATTTCTCCTGTGATTGAAACTCTGATGCTTATTGTACTTAGATATTTAGTATTATGTTTTCTATGTTATTATTTATTATTAAATATTTTATAGCTTTCATTGTGGCTAGTCTTTTAGATAATATTTTTAATGTCTTGAGAGTGCTTGTGCTTATTTTAGTGATGCCTTGGCCACTCCGAAAAGCCTGGCTGCTTTGATTATACTCTACTATTTATTTTAGTTTTGATTTTACTCAGTATAATTGGATGCTCTTGTAAGAGCCTTAAAGTGGATAACTGGTGGCAGCGTGGTTACCTTATAGTCTGGGCTGAGGGGACATGACTAGTAAATCTTTGCCAGCCTTTCCCAGGAATGTGTGTGTGTGTGAAAATCAAATACTCAGGTGGGGGTGTGTGTCAGCTACTTGGAACTGGGACACAGTGCTCCAAAATGAGTCTTGTTTGGGATCTGGAGAGACAGAGAGTCCAGTCCCAGGTCTGGAGCATGTTCCCTGTGTGCTCTTGGGGGAAATTGTGCTTGATGCAGAGATCTGCATCTTAAAATACTGTATAAATCCATTCCTGATCTTAGTGACTGTCTCTCACTGGTATCAGTGGTGAGGATTAAGACTGATTACTGGCCTGAGGTAGACAGGCTTTCACAACTTCATCCATGAATCAGCAGAGTCTACTTATTAATTTCCCCTGAGGTGTTTGGCAGTGCTCTTTATAGACTCAGACACCTTAATTTTACATTTTTCCTGTAAAAGCACAACTAGTTTGCCATGACAAGCACTGCCCCAAGAGTTGCAAACCTTACTCCTGATATCGAAATTGCCTCATGTTTACTGAAAACTAATTAATTCTCAAACAAACTGACATGGTATGTGACAGATGTATTTACACAATATCACTTGAGGCAAAGCTCTCACATAAAAGTGCTCCTAATGTCGATAAGGTTGTCAGTATACACACGCTGCACCCATCACAGACAATTCAAAGCAGACACATAGACCCACATATGCTGAGGCACTTAAATGTAACCTTCCTAAAACCCAAAGGCATCCTAGATGAAATACGCATAACAAATACCCTCAACAGCACCAAATGCACTATTTCAAAACAACATGCTCATCAATACATGCAGCCACATCTCATGGAGCCTCTACGCCTAAGCCTATAAGGCAGGCCACCACACAATCTAACATTCTGGTCATTGGAGACTCCATTGAGAGACACACTGATGTGGCTCTCACCAGGCTGAGTAAGGAGAACATCATGGTCAGTTGCTTATCAGGAGCCAGGATTCACCACATTATGCATGCACTTTGGTCATTGGACCACCAGTACTAGTATGACTCAGTCATAGTCCATGTGGGTGTGAATGAAGTGAGATGTTCTCCCTTGAGACTATATGAAGAGGGACATCATGGAGCTCTTGAAATATGTGTCCCAGGCTGGTATGAGTCAAGCATTGAGCAGCATTTTACCTTCACTAAGGATGATGCCATAATACAAACAAAAGATAACTGACTTTAATAATTGGCTTAACTTCTAGAGTCAATCTTAGGGGGTGCAATATTTGTGAGCATGGAAAGTGATGGTTAACAGACCATGCTACTTTGGTAGGAGTGGTCTACAACTCTCCCCTCTATGCTTTTGAGTATTAGTTAAAACACTGTCCTTCCCCATAGTGCCTTTTTAGGCAATGTCAAACTGAAAGTACTTCAAACATAGCAAATCAAAACAAAGAGAATCTAAAAGTGTTACTGCCCAATGCTAGGAGTCCTAACAAAAACTGCATACCCTAGAAACTCTTTTCACCCTAGAGAATGCTGATGTCTGTACAGTCACTGAGACATGGTTTAAACCCTTGGAGAGTACACAGACAATGCAAGGTTATAATGCCTTCCACAAATTTTGACTAGCTACTACACAGACAGGACTAAATGTGAGGTGTATTGATTTACATCAAAAATTAATATACCTCAAGCTTGGTCAAACAGGACAGTGCACTTGAGCTTCTCCAAGTTCAAATCACCATAGGCAAAATCTAATATCATTTCCTTGTAAGCTACAGGTCCCCATCTGTGACCCAGAAAACCCATGCCATATATTTTAAACTTATTGGAAACACTGACCATCCAACCCAATACCATATTCATAGGTGTCTTTAATTGCATCACTATTAAGTGGGAATCATACATGTCACCAAACATACAAGCACAGAGATTCCTGGATTGTGTAAGCACAAACTCCCTGGACCAGATTGTCTAAATATCGACTAGAGGGTGCAATCATACTGGATCGGGTCTTCACTAATATGGTAGAGTGCTGCACATAACCTGGTGTGGTGTGTTCTCTGGTAAGGTCAGATCATACAATGGTCTCCTTCAAAGTAAAAACAACTTGGAACCTCAGCTAATGCTGGAATATTGAAAATGATAACCTGACAAAATTTCAAGCCCCCTAAACCCTGATAACACTGCTGCTTATGAAGTATTATAGTTTTAGTATCTCAGCATCTAATATTGCCTTGCTGTATTAAGTTAGCTAGGGAACAGTCATTCTTTAGACAGTCAAGAAATACAGTGAGATTAGCTAAGTATTGTTTTTATGCATCTGTTTGAATCTGTCCAACTGTGTTATTTTTATTTCTCCTGTGATTGAAACTCTGATGTTTATTGCACTTAGATATTTAGTATTATGTTTTCTATGTTATTATTTATTATTAAATATTTTATAGCTTTCATTGTGGCTAGTCTTTTAGGGAATATTTTTAATGTCTTGAGAGTGCTTGTGCTTATTTTAGTGATGTCTTGGCCACTCCGAAAAGCCTGGCTGCTTTGATTACACTCTACTATTTATTTTAGTTTTGATTTTACTCAGTATAATTGGATGCCCTTGTAAGAGCCTTAAAGTGGATAACTGGTGGCAGCGTGGTTACCTTATAGTCTGGGCTGAGGGGACATGACTAGTAAATCTTTGCCAGCCTTTCCCAAGAATGTGTGTGTGTGTGAAAATCAAATACTCAGGTGGGGGTGTGTGTCAGCTACTTGGAACTGGGACACAGTGCTCCAAAATGAGTCTTGTTTGTGATCTGGAGAGACAGAGAGTCCAGTCCCAGGTCTGGAGCATGTTCCCTGTGTGCTCTTGGTGGAAATTGTGCTTGATGCAGAGATCTGCATCTTAAAATACTGTATAAATCCATTCCTGATCTTGGTGACTGTCTCTCACTGGTATCAGTGGTGAGAATTAAGACTGATTACTGGCCTGAGGTAGACAGGCTGTCACAACTTCATCCATGAATCAGCAGAGTCTACTTATTAGTTACCCCTGAGGTGTTTGGCAGTGCTCTTTATAGACACAGACACCTTGATTTGACATTTTTCCTGTAAAAGCACCATAGAAATTTCACCAATACCTAGTTGGACACAGGACAACTAGTTTGCCATGACAAGCACTGCCCCAAGAGTTGCAAACCTTACTCCTGATATTGAAATTGCCTCATGTTTACTGAAAACGAATTAATTCTCAAACAAACTGACATGGTATGTGACAGATGTATTTACACAATATCACTTGAGGCAAAGCTCTCACATAAAAGTGCTCCTAATGTCGATAAGGTTGTCAGTAGTACACACGCTGCACCCATCACAGACAATTCAAAGCAGACACATAGACCCACATATGCTGAGGCACTTAAATGTAACCTTCCTAAAACCCAAAGGCATCCTAGATGAAATTAGCATAACAAATACCCTCAACAGCACCAAATGCACTATTTCAAAACAACATGCTCATCAATACATGCAGCCACATCTCATGGAGCCTCTATGCCTAAGCCTATAAGGCAGGCCACCACACAATCCAACATTCTGGTCATTGGAGACTCCACTGGGAGACACACTGATGTGGCTCTCACCAGGCTGAGTAAGGAGAACATCATGGTCAGTTGCTTATCAGGAGCGAGGATTCACCACATTATGCATGCACTTTGGTCATTGGACCACCAGTACTAGTATGACTCAGTCATAGTCCATGTGGGTGTGAATGACGTGAGATTTTCTCCCTTGAGACTATATGAAGAGGGACATCATGGAGCTCTTGAAATATGTGTTCCAAGCTGGTATGAGTTAAGCATTGAGCAGCATTTTACCTTCACTAAGGATGATGCCATAATACAAACAAAAGATAACTGACTTTAATAATTGGCTTAACTTCTAGAGTCAATCTTAGGGGGTGCAATATTTGTGAGCATGGAAAGTGATGGTTAACAGACCATGCTACTTTGGCAGGAGTGGTCTACAACTCTCCCCTTTATGCTTTTGAATATTAGTTAAAACACTGTCCTTCCCCATAGTGCCTTTTTAGGCAATGTCAAACTGAAAGTACTTCAAACATAGCAAATCAAAACAAAGAGAATCTGAAAGTGTTACTGCTCAATGCTAGGAGTCCTAACAAAAACTGCATACCCTAGAAACTCTTTTCACCCTAGAGAATGCTGATGTCTGTACAGTCACTGAGACATGGTTTAAACCCGTGGAGAGTACACAGACAATGCAAGGTTATAATGCCTTCCACAAATTTAGACTAGCTACTACACAGACAGGACTAAATGTGAGGTGTATTGATTTACATCAAAAATTAATATACCTCAAGCTTGGTCAAACAGGACAGTGCACTTGAGCTTCTCCAAGTTCAAATCACCATAGGCAAAATCTAATATCACTTCCTTGTAAGCTACAGGTCCCCATCTCTGACCCAGAAAACCCATGCCATATATTTTAAACTTATTGGAAACATTGACCATCCAACCCAATGCCATATTCATAGGTGTCTTTAATTGCATCGTTATTAAGTGGGAATCATACATGTCACCAAACATACAGGCACAGAGATTCCTGGATTGTGTAAACACAAACTCCCTGGACCAGACTGTCTAAATATCGACTAGAGGGTGCAATCATACTGGATCTGGTCTTCACTAATATGGTAGAGTGCTGCACATAACCTGGTGTGGTGTGTTCTCTGGTAGGGTCAGATCATACAATGGTCTCCTTCAAAGTAAAAACAACCTGGAACCTCAGCTAATGCTGGAATATTCAGGAATAACTCTAAGACTAACTTCCTACTATTAAATAATAACCTGACAAAATTTCAAGCCCCCTAAACCCTGATAGCACTGCTGCTTATGCAGAACTGTTCACAGAAACTCTATACAAGCAGGTTACTAGCTGCATAGAGGCAGCTGTATCCATCAAGAAGAAGTACAGAACTAACTCAAACAACAAACCACTCTGGTAGAATCACAACATTGAGAGGTAAGGTGAATGTGCGGTAGTGACGGACCTTAGGGTTAGGGTTGGGTTAAGATAAGTGGATAGCTAGTGGTGTATGTATGGTTTAGTGTAGGGTTTTGTGAAGTGTGTGTCTGTGTGTGTGTGTGTGTGTGTGTGTGTGTGTGTGTATTATTTATTTTGGTGTGCTTGTGTGTTATGTTTGTCGGAACAGTGAATTTTTTTCCCTGGGGAAAAATTTGCTATTCTGACTGTTCGGTTTTCTGGTGTTTCTACTTGGTTCGATATTATAACATTCAAAGTTGTAAGACTTTGATGTTATAATATAGACCCGTCAGGACCATGGACTAAAACTAAATGCCAAGAAATGCATAATATTATACTTTGGCAAGTCAACCACACCATCTATCTTTCATATTGACAACACACCCCTAAGAGTTGACCCAGTAGTCAGGGACATGGGGACACATATAGGCAGTAATCTAGTATTTGACTCTCACATGTCTTCAGTAGTGAGGAAATCATTCTATGTTGTGCAACTTATAAACAATGGTATGGCATCTAGGTTCAAGGCAGTCATTATTCCACTGTATATGGCATTCATTAGAGCTATCGAGTTACAATGCCCCTTTTGGTATGTACCTAACCAGGCATATCAAACAAATGGAATATCCACAGAGGTTCCTCACTAAAGGAATTCAAGGAATAAGAAACATGTCCTCTGCAGACCGCTTCAGGTACCTGTCTCTGTATTCTATCTCTTGCAGGCTGTTGAGGGGAGAGCTATGCTTGCCATACAAGGCATTATCAGACCCCACTCTGATGGACCTCCTGCATACCCACAAAACAAACAGCACCAGCATAACCAGTTCTAAATACTTAAACATTGCATGTGATATAAATAGGACCTGCTGGAGATACAGGTATATATATCCCAGAGACTAACCCTTCTCTGGAACAGCTTCCAGTCCATGTGAAGCAGAGTTCCTCCCTAACCCAATTCAAATGTAACTTGGACAATTGTATGGGAAACAGGAAATTCATCTGTGGTTTGGTACCCATGTCCCTAATGGATGCAGGCAACCTGTAAATGTTTCATCTCCCAAGTCCCTGCTTACACTTATCAAGGTTACCGCAATTTTTCAGAGATTTGAGATGCATGACTAGACTTAAAAAAGCCCTTGTGGTCATTAGCCTAGTAAAGAATTATAAACCTATGAACAATAACTAGGACAATGTGGTGATAGGCTAAGAGAAATAGGAAAACAGCATTATGAAAATAGGGAAAACATTAAATATGTTTAGACAGAAATTCTTTTGAAAAGACAAAAGAGTACATTTCATCATTTAAAAAAAAGATATAAAGTTAAGAGAAGGGAAGAACTTATGTAACGTTTGATTAAAAAAGAAAAATTAGATATAAGGAGAAAGAAATGGTAATTGTGGAAAATTTTGTGTGTCAAATATATAAAAAGTAGTAGTACAAGAACTATGGATTATAATAAATCTAAATGTTAGTAATTCTCTAGCAAGAGATTACTGTCAGAGAAAGTATGGTTGTAATAGTTGAAGTTATCATAACATTAGATATTTGAATGATCATTGGTACAGTAGCCTTAGCTATATGGGTATATCCTGCCAAGGATATAACAGCCAGCCAGCTTTTAAAGCTTTAGGGCACCTTGTACACGCCCAAACTCTCCAGCTGAGCTGACTAAAAGACAAGTTTGGGTGTAAAGCCCTTCAGAGCTTTCCTGCCAGTAGAGAGAGGGAGGCTAAGCCCTGAAAGGACAAGGCCAGGATTAATAAAAAATAAATGTCCACACCCTGACATAAAATAAAAAAACACCAAAAAACAAGGGGGACACAGGGAGGGAGGAAGGGAGTGGCTACTGCAGCAGTAATCATTTGAACATCTACTGTTAAGGTAAATTCAGCTTAGATAACTGTACTATGTTCTTCATACTGATCACTGCTGCAGCAGCCTTAGTGGTATGAGTAGATTACCAGTGACAACTATATTTAGGAGGTGGAAGGAGCAGGGTCCAGGACCCCATGGAGAATGGTCCTAGCAAAGCATAATCTGGACCTAGAGAAGGAATCCAGTTTACAGTGATTTGTAAAAGTATACAAAATGCTGGACCAGCAACTCCACAAATACGGACTTATTGGAAAACAGGATTAACTCATCTGTGTGTAACTCAAGACTTCCTCAGAATCCATTAAACAGCATTTCAAATACACTTGTTTAAATAGTAAAATCACATACATATCACATGACAAAAAACAATTAAAATTTTAGTTAAGCAAACATCTATTATATTACCTCTTATTTAATGTAAACAATAATGATGACAAAACCTTCAAACTGTTAGACATGAAAATGATGTACCTCTATTTAATAACATAAGATTTAAGGCATAGAATGCTAGCAATAGAAATATGCTCATTTAAACCTGGGTAGACATAAGCATTTCATTTAATTTGCCACATAATTTCCCTATACACAATCAAGTTCTCCCATGGTCCACCCCTAACATCCTTAGAAATAATGTCTAAACCAAAGAAGGCAAAGGAATGCTCAGGAAATCTAATCCAATCTATGCTCATAAATACGCTCTCTAAATTTTTGCTTGGTCTTTCCAATACAAAAACCAGTGCACCACAAACATTTTGCCATATAAATTATTACCTCTGAGTTACACGTTCAATGGAAGGAAGTGTAACATTTTATGTTTCACAATTATGACCATATCTCTTTCCAAAATAAACTTGCACTGCCTACAAAAAACACATTTAAAGGTGCCCTCTTTTTACATGACAAGCTAGAGGATATTGCTCCCTTTTCAAGGTACCCCTTAATAGGTCTCCCAAACCTATAGACCATATGTGGTCTTGCACCTAAAGTATCTAAAGTTTTACCAAAACAAGAAAATATTCTCCAATTTTTCTGGAGAATACTAAAAACCCCACTTGAATCTTCAGTATAAATAGTAATAAAAGCACAATCAAATTTGTTATTAACAGTTTGGGTACTAATATCACTACCGTGGCTTTCGACAAAGTTGCAAGTACTTCTTAGTAGTGGAATAATGCTACCATCTCTTCTTTTTAAACCCACCTCATCCTTAATATTAACCACCAATGTCTCTGGGTACCCCCTAGAATAAAACATTTCTGCCAACTTTTGTCCCTCAAATTCAAAATCTTGATCTTCCAAGATCATCCTTGCTAAACAGACAAATTGTCCTTGGACAACTCCCCTTTTAATATGCTGGGAGTAACAACTAGAATAATGTAATAAAGCATTGGAATAATGGGGCTTACGATAAATATTTGTAACAATCTTCTTGTTAACATAGTCTTTGGATATCAAGATGTCCAAATAACTAATACTATAGGTACTATATGCATAAGTAAAGTTTAGAAAGGAGGTGGTGGAATTGAGGTAACTAACTAACTTCTCAACCTCATCCTCTGTTGTTTCCCATGCAATAAATATGTCATCCAAGAAATGAACCTATAGCTGCCAGAGTTCTGCAACCTGGGAATTAAGAATAAAATGTTTCTCCCATTGCAACATCACTATATTGGAGTATAAGGGGGCACAAGCTGCCCACATTGCTACACCTTTTTTCTGTTGGAAATACTGGCCCTCAATATAAGCAAAATTGTAATCCAAAACAAGTTCCATTAGGAAGACCAATACATTAACCTCATTATTTGTCAATTTTCCTGATTCATCCAAAATTTCCCTGAACCACTCTAAGCCCTGTTTGTGACATATCACATTAAACAGATTAACAACGTCAATGGTTATAAACCACAGGTTGTCAGAATAATACATCTTTTCGTAACTTATACAAAAAGTCCCAGGAATCCCTACACAAATGAAAATAACCATCCAAAAAAGATTTTAACTTAATATCTATATATTTAGCAAATGGGTGTAACTTGGAGGTCCTGACATTAACAGTAGGTCTCATGGGGGGGGTCTATTAAATTTTTGTGTATCTTTGGGATACCAAAAATAGAAGGCACAATAGGATATTTCACATACAAAAAAATCAAATGAATCTTCTCCAATTCGCCCTTGCTGAACCACATCCCAAAGAAAAAAAATCAATTTTATTGTAAGTAATGTGAATGCAATTGAGCGTAATCTCTTCATATATTTTTTCATTATTCAAAAATGCAAGCATTTTGTTAAAATAGTTCACCCTCTGCATTACTACCACCCCACCCCCTTTGTCCAGCTTCATCACTCGAATATTTTTGTCCTCACACAATTGTTTAAGCAACACAAATTCAGATATAGTGCAAACTGATAAGGCGTGAAGAAAAATAGCAACATAATAGGCAGGTATTTTGCATGAGATTACATTATGTTTCATATGGGCTTTAGTTCTGAAAACATAAATACTTTTATTCATATAATAAATGATCCATTTTGTGAATTTGATACTTTCTTCACTTGCTGAGAAATTTCTTGTGAATTTTAATGCCAAACCACTTTCTTCACAATAGAATGAATACATTCCTAAAGGGCTACATGTTGTGATGAAAATAAAGCTGAAAGTTCAGTTTAGAACTCCAGAAATGACTGATAATGAAATAGGACATTATTTTTCTGATAAATGTAAAGAAGTTTTGATATTAAAAATGATGAGAAAGTTATGGAATGGAGGATGGGAATTAACAATGTAACTTGAGAGGGTGGTAAAAATTTTACATATTCCTAATGTTGTTGTTGTTAACCATAAAAGGGGAATGATTAAATAGTGTTGTCAACCCAAAATGTTTTCATTTGTATAGAATGAGCACTTAATAAATGTAAGTTACAAGAGAAGCTATTTTCCATATGGGGAACTAGGACATATTGCATACATGAAAAGGGAATACATATCAAAATATAAATAAATAACTATAAAGACAACAGTTTGCTCATAGAAACTGAAAAGGAAAGAGTGAAAATAGAAACAATGTAGAGGGGATAAGGATTTATATAGTATTGAGGTATAGAATCATTTTAAAAGTCTGTCACAGAAAAACAGGGAAAAAAGCAATTGAAAAATGTTCTATTGGAAAGAGTTAGAAAGAGAAAAACAAAACTAGTACAGGGGAAACTTGCAAAAGAGGAAAAAGCTAGTTTAAGTTTAATATCATTAAATGTAAGAGGTTAAATATTCTAGGTTGTGTCAAACCAAAAGCATGATTATTATATGTCTGAAAACAAAATCAAGCTGAGGTGGTATGGGGAAAATATGGAGCATCGGTGAATACATGCAGGGATGACAGTATTAATCAAAAAGAAAGACATATATTTATTATAATTTAATGTTAGGAAGATGTGTTGTGTGTGGCATTAGGTTGTAAAGTATAGAAACTGATTGTGCTATATGCCTATATTCAGAGTGGGAAAATGTTAGAACTATTTGAAAAATTAAAAAAAAAGTTATCTGTATCAGTAAACATGTATAATAGTGGTAGGAGATTTTAAATGGAATTTAAGAAAATTAAAATGAAAGATATGTAAAGACATTAAAATATGTAAGTAGTTATTGAAATGTGGTTAGTTTCAGATAGTAGTAGAAGGGAATGTTCATGCAATAGAAGTAAACTGAAAACTGAAATTGATTATACTTTATTCTCTAAAGGTTTGGAGGATGCAGAAAAAAGTTATATTTATACCAAATTTCATTTCAAATATTGAAAAGTTATATTGGAGATGAGAAAAGTATATTAAACTATGAATGGGGCAGTGTCTTAATCAGACATTTAAAAAGGACAAAAAAAAAACTGGAAATATTGTTCAGTGATGCCTTTTCATAAATCTATTGAACTTAGGTAGATTACTTTTAAAGGATAATACGAGACAGTATAGACTACTGGAAAATCAGTTTTGGGGGAAAAATAGTTTTGTCCTAATCAGGACTTCAACCAAACCTAAGAATACCTCAATACAAGTGGAAATTACATAAGGAAAATTAAATTGTGTGCCCAATCACAAACAATAATAATTAATTAATATAAACATTTGCCCAATAAACCATGAAACATATATTCCTTATAGGTGAACAAATAATTAAAAGGTCAACAAGTATACGAGTAGCCTTAAAAATAAAACTATACAAACAATGTATTTGAAATACCCTTTGAATGGATGTGATAAATATTGATGTTAACAATTTTGCATATCACTAAGACAGAAGACATAAATGCTTGACAGATGAATAAGAATTTAAAAACTATAAATTATTCAAAACTAAATTATAAGTATTAGATAATAAATATTGCACATTTATCAATACAGCTTATAAGAATTTTTTACAGAACAGGATTAAAAGAATTGTTAGGTTTATCATGGATGAAAGCACTTTTGTTTTTGTTGTTGAATATAAAAAGCACTAAAGATTTATTCTTAATTGATAAGGAGGTAACTTTTATTACTCTTAATGAAAATAATGGAGGTAAGAATATAATGCGATGTGGAAAAAGTGTATGACAGCATAAATCATACAGAATGTGGGAAATAGTAAATTTATAAACGTTACCAAGTGAGTTTAATTACATATACATACTAGAGCATTAATTAATGGGTAACTCAGTAAATAAGTCTGAATTAGAAAAGTGTTAAACAGGGATATCTACTGAGTGGGACAAAATTTGTTATGATAATGAATATGATTAATAAACAGGCTAGAGAAACATTCACACGGGTATTCTTAATATGCTGAACACTGTAGAGCTACCAGTATATATGACATAGGCAGCTGATTTATTAGTGAAGGATAAAGAACATGGCATAGTTTTATAAGCACTTATTAGGCTTTTGATCAGTGAGGCATCCAGCACAATCTTCATACTTTACAACCATCTCTGTCACACACCACACATCTTCCTAACTTTATTAAATAAATTATAATATACATATATCTTTCTTTTTGATTAATACTACCATACTTGCATGTCTTCACCAAAGCTCCATATTTCCCTCATACCACCTCAGCTTTATTTTTTTTCATTTAACATTCTTATATCCTATAGACATGTAATATCATGTTTCACATTTGACACCAACCCAGAGTGAGTAGAACAATATGTTGGGCTATTATTTGTTGCTTCTTTCTATAATTGCTTTGTCTAAATAAATAAAGCACTACAATAAGTGCTGTGGGATCTTCTACAGCCACCTGAGGTGGGCAGCACACAACACTCAGAAGCCATGAATCCATCCTCTGATATCCAGAGTAAAGTGGAAAATGTGTACAATGTTTTAGCTACTCAATATAATTCCAAGGTTTGTAATAATGATCCTTGAAATGGTAAGACTATTGTTTCTACAATAGGGGAATATGTCCAGTGTCATGGCATAGAAAAATAAAGCCCTAGTTACAGCCCAAGTGACTAAGGTTTGATTAGCTGCTTAGGTATCTCAGTTGCTGGCAGGGATGGATAGGTGTGCCCATCCCAGGGATGAGGGCATTCATCTCAGCATTCCATGTGGGTAAGTGTTGTCTATAGATGAGAGTAGCTGTCAGATTAATAAGTAAATGCAGAGGGAATGGGATACCAAAAGTTGTAGGTCATAAATGAAAAATATCCCCTGGGGAAGTTTTCAATGGCTCAACCCCAAAGATGCCATTAGCGTCCTTGCTGGTTTCAGCCTTAGAGCAGAGATATCTTGTGAACAGTAGGAGAATCTAGCAGACCCAGTGATGGATGGGGGCACTGGGATAGCCCAAAAGAATGAAACAAAAATGGGGAATAAAAAATGGAGGAATATATACCAAGTTCAAGGTTATGGTTCCTCAAAGTGTTCTCCATACTCTGAGGGATAGCATCCTTGGAGTTGCTATAGAATGCTTGCAATGGTGGAGAGAGATGAAGGGGGCTTTGCCCCCTGGAAAATCTTGTAATGACCACAGAAAATCCTACAATTCACTGTTTAAAGGATGGAATTGCAGAATTTTGGGATCCACAGTTTTATATCTCGCACTGGTGAAGTGGAGTTAGTGCCTTCTTTTTCTTCTTAAATAAACCTTTGTCATTGTTCAGGGTACAAAGTGAACTGATGCGTAACATGAGTGATTTCCTGGATTATTCCTTCTGTGCAAATTGCTGATATAAACATCAGTACTTTAGACTTTGAACTTTGCCTTATCACCATGTTAATATTTATAGGGGAAAACTCAGAGTTACAGGACAGATATTTCAAATTTCTCTGACCTTACCAGTTTGCATGATCTCCTCCTCCTCATGAAATATTTCTTTCTCTATCTCTTGTACCATTGTTCTCTCTTTCTCTGTTTGCATTTTATTCTTTTCACCAGTGCAAATGTAAATTACTTTGATAAAAAGTGAAACTATTGTGGAACACTGGTGAGTCAGGAGATATGTATACTTTTGAATAAATAAAGCAGTTTAATTCTGATAATCTGTGCTTACAGAAGACCCATGTACCTATTTAGTTCTACACGACTGTACTTGTAAACAACTTGGCTTCATTTAAGTCACTGGTGAGCTCAAAAATAATTTGAATGACCCAGGATGGCTGGAATTGTCACAACATTTCTACTTATTATCATGATTCTTTTCAGATCTCAAGGGATGCAGGAGGCATTTTTTTTTAAAAAGAACAGCGCACAACTTCACAACGTGAAAGAGTACCTTCACTGCAGATTATAAAAATGTGTTCTTTCTTAGCAGAATTCTTTTAGAAAGTTTTTAACTGAACTAGGGAAGGAGACTAAATGTTTACAACCAATAGCCTGGGCAGTATGGTTACTGCCTTTTTTTTTCTAAACAAGCTTTGTCTTAAGGTATATGTTTAGCCCCTGAATCTTAGGACTACACACAAGAAAAATGATAGGAAAGAAGGGATATTTTCTAATCATTTAGTTTGTTTTTCATTTTGGAAAAAGAAGTGCACTTGTGTTGATTTGTTGAAATTGTTGAGTAGTACTGGAGGAATAGCATTCTGAAGTTGTAGGACACCTCACAGCAATTAAAGGAAAATACTTCAGCTTCAGATATTTTGTTACCAGTACCTGTCTTTTCAACAACAGCAACTAAGACAAAATTAAAGATTGCCCTGTACGTAAAATAATACTTACTTTCTTGTATTTAGATGCGCTACAGTGCCCACCAAGGACCAAGCCACAAAATGCTGAGTAAATAAATTAACATTTTTCTCTCGTGACTTACTGGAGGCTCTGCCTTCTCCTACTGGGGTACACAGAGTGGCTTGAGTGATCTGTGAGTGTCTCCTTTCCTGTTATACCTCCATCATTTTCAGAAATATAAATTGAGCCCTTTTGCCTCCCCAGTCAACACGTTATTCTAATTTGAAAAAGATCATCCAAATTCACACCTACTTTCCTGTTATTTCTCTGAATAAATCTGAGCTATTAAAATGTTCTCTCTCTTTCTTCCCCCATTGTTAAGTGCTTATAGCTGAAACAATAATTTATTACAGGCCCCCATATTTTTACTTAATCATGCTTATTTGAATTAGCAGACTAGCCCAGTTATCCTTTTTCAGATATGGTTATTTAACATAATAAACCTGTCTCACCCTTTCCATCTTGCTAACAGTGTACGGTTTGCTTACTTAACTTGATAAGACACCCTGGACAGTCATTCTCCAGTAAATTGAAAAGATGATAGGATAGTGGACATTTTGTTCTTGAGATGATTTCTATTCAAATTAAATAAGTCTGATTTTTTAGAAGTGAATTACAACTTATTAAGCCTACTTATTAACTGTCTGTTTGCAATTTAGATTTGCTGGTTTACATATTTTGATTTATAGTTCACATTTCTGTTGTTTTGGAGACTAGGTCATTTTACAGAGATCCAGATTTGTAGGCTTTTTTAATTAATATTTGACTAATAGTGTTTTAAAAAGACAATTTGAGGCAAAAATAACTTATCTAGCTTTTAAAATGAAGACAAATGCAAAACTGGTTGTCTCAGGATTTTACCTTTTTCTGTTCTCACCATAACAAAACTATTCCAGACAGAGTCAAGGCCCACTCTTCCAGGGCCTTGGCTTCATCTATGGTGTGACACTGCCAGCCCAGCTATCTGGAATTTTGTAAATAATTATAAGTCATTTGTGAATATTAATATGATTCATATGCTTGTCTTACAAATGTATGAGAACTATATGTTATGTGCATATTAAACTACTGGTGCAGAAGTGTGTGTTGAATAGGTTTGTACAGTACTGAGCTTCAAGGATGTATCCACAGTGTACCCTACTGGAAAAGGACAGAAATGTATATAAGCTATATACCTGTGCAAATGTATGTTTTAATAGTAGAAGCTGGAACATACAGAGTTAACTTTCAAATTGTTTTACGATTGTGTTATTTCCTAGTTTCAGTGAAGCAGACACAATGTCTAGAGATAGAGGTTTTTCTATTGTCTTGGAGAGAAGTAATTACTAGGTCTAAAATGTAAACCTGTTTAATTGTTTTACGACTTCCAGTTCTGTGCAAACATCTGAGAGATATGTATTTTTAACACAGAGATGTTAGTTTCTGTTAGCCTGGGAACTGAAGGCAGGTGACAAAGAGTGGTATCATCCAAGCTGACCCAGCAGTACTGTTTGATATTAATTTAAAAACTCTCTCAGAGAGATATTTTACATGTTTTAATTTGTCTTTAACTTGGAAACATCCATTATCATCACAATCTGCACTTGCTTTTGCTCTGTAAGTAAGACTTATGGCATAGTATCTTTACTAGATATAGATAGGAATATAGTAAAGATTAGTTTAGATGTTTTCTATATTTATTTGAGACTGTCCTGAAATGTTGTTGTGATTTTGAACTCTGACGTAACTGTGTTGATTGAGTATTGTCTTGTTATTTTATTATTTATTATTAAACATATTTAAATCCATCTTTGTAGCTGGTTTGTTTAGAGATATTTAAGCTCTTAAAGTACTGGCATATGTATTTGGTGACAATGTACAGGCCACTGCTAAATAACCTTGCTCTTTGTCAGACTACCATTTGGATAATAGTAACATTACACAGTAGGACTGGTCACCCTTTGGTAAGGGCCTTAAAGTAGCTGATAAGGGGTTCTGGTGGCAATGATAACTACCTTGTAGGCTGGGCATAAGGAGGCATTGCTAGCAAACATGTGTCAGCCTTTCCCAGGTGTGTGTCTGTGTATAAATCAAATCTCAAAGTGTGTGTGTGTGTGTGTGTGTGTGTGTGTGTGTGTGTGTGTGTGTGTGTGTGTGTGTGTGTGTCTGTGTGTGTGTGTCAGCTACTTGGACAGGGACACGAAGCACTGGTTGGACAGAGAGAGTGTTGGGAGGACTTGGCTTGGAGCCCTGGCTAAGAACTGAACTCTATAGGTGTGCCATTGGGGAGTCTTATTGGGATCTGTAGAAAGATGGAGAAACCAGCCCCAGACTGACTGTGATCTCTGTGTGTTCTTAAGGGAAATTACACTTTATTATGTGTGTACTTGTCATCCTCTCATTGTGTTTGTCCCTCACTGTTGCTAGTGGTGAGGATTGTGGTTGCTTAATTACTGGGCCAGTGCAGGGGTGTCACATATGGCTTTTTGGAAAGGGATGGATTCTAGAAGTATTCATGAAGCAGCAACTTGGTCTGCAGTGCATACTTTTACAAAGCACTACAAGTTTGTTTCCCTTTCTACATCTAGATCAGGTTTTGCTAGGAATATTCTTCAGGGCTCCTGGAACCTTCCCGTTCCAATTTTTGTAAGCTAGGGCAATCTACCCATATATCTAAGGCAGTGATAAGCATGGTACAGTTGTGTAGTAATCAATATCATAAGCATGATACAGTTATGTAGTGATCAATATCATAAACTTGGTACAGTTGTGTAGTGATCAATATCATAACTATGGTACAGTTGTGTAGTGATCAATATCATAAGCCTGGTACAGTTGTGTAGTAATCAATATAAACATGGTACAGTTGTGTAGTAATCAATATAAGCATGATACAGTTGTGTAGTGATCAATATCATAAGCCTGGTACAGTTGTGTAGTGATCAATATCATAAGCATGATACAGTTGTGTAGTGATCAATACAAGCATGGTACAGTTGTGTAGTGATCAATATCATAAGCATAGTACAGTTGTGTAGTGATCAATACAAGCATGGTACAGTTGTGTAGTGATCAATATCATAAGCATGGTACAGTTGTGTAGTGATCAATATCATAAGCATGGTACAGTTGTGTAGTGATCAATATCATAAACTTGGTACAGTTGTGTAGTGATCAATATCATAACTATGGTACAGTTGTGTAGTGATCAATATCATAAGCCTGGTACAGTTGTGTAGTAATCAATATAAGCATGGTACAGTTATGTAGTAATCAATATAAGCATGATACAGTTGTGTAGTGATCAATATCATAAGCCTGGTACAGTTGTGTAGTGATCAATATCATAAGCATGGTACAGTTGTGTAGTGATCAATACAAGCATGGTACAGTTGTGTAGTGATCAATATCATAAGCATAGTACAGTTGTGTAGTAATCAATATAAGCATGGTACAGTTGTGTAGTGATCAATATCATAAGCATGGTACAGTTTTGTAAGTAAACTTATTGTAACAGTAGATGTTCAAATGATCACTGTTGCAGTAATAGCTCCCTCCTTCCTCATTTTTATCTTTTGATTTTGCCAGTGGGTGTGTGTGAGCGACTGTGCATGTGAACAAGTGTGTGTGTGTGTGTGTGTGTGTGTGTGTGTGTGTGTGTGTGTGTGTATATATACATATACATTATATACTTAATCCTAGCTGTATCCAGTCATGGCTTAGCGTCCCAATTTCAGGTGGCATGAAAGCTCTGAAAAGCTTGGGACCAAAAGCTGTGTTTAGGAAGCTCAGCTCAAGCTGCTTAACAGTTTGAGCACGTGGAAGATGCACTGATGTTTTGGAAACTGGCTGGCTATAATGTATGTATGTATATTTGTATGCATGTATGGGAGGCATAAATGCTCTCAACACTCCTTGCATAACTTATACATTTTTTCTGTCAAATCAGTGAGGATTGTAGTCAATAAGTGACAAACTTCTGAATTTTAGACTTAGTAGCCCTCAGTAAAAGTATGTTAATACAAAGCCTGTTATTCTACTTACTTTCTACATATATAGTCACTATCTGACCCTGACTTTGGTGTTTTATCCCCAGCATTGTGTAGCTATCTGCTTAATTCTTGAGTTAAGAGGTTAAGAGGAATGTGCTGGGGGTTTGCAGTGGGTTGCACTCTGTATTCTGACAGCAGTGCAATGAGACTCAGGGATAGATATTGCCCTTATAGCATTGCCATCTCAAAGCACTGGCTTCTGAAGTAGAGAGGTGTTAGAAAAATATGTATTAATGTATATGTTTAGTGCTTATTAAGAAATAAGAAAGATATAATGCATTTTATTCTATTAATGTTATGACAAGAAAAATGAATTCATATGAAACTGCAAGAAGCTTTTGGAAACTGCAGTGTACCTTTTTGCAAGTTGGCCTCTGACCCCAGCAGCTGCTAGCTCAGCAAGAATTAATGTTTATGCTTCTCACAAGTGATTATCTGCTGGGTCAGGAAATTAAATGTGTGAAATAATGAGAATCTTCTGCTCTTTCCTACTTGAGCAATCGACCTTGTATATGTTGCTAGATAACGCACCGGCTGCAAGGAAGAAGTGATAACATGTAACAAGAGAAATGTATTGAGAACTATATCTACTATTATGTTCGAATTAATTTAGAACCTTGAGTGGAAACTTTTGTAAAAGGGTATTGTAACTAACCAGGTGGCTAGCAAGGCCACGTTGTTTACCAGAAAAACTTTTTAAGCAAAATGTAGTATCAGCATTTTAGATGAATAGAATATTGTAAGCTAAAGTGATGTAAAACCCCTTGTGACTGACTACATCAGCCTGGTGGGTTAATACTAGTAAGAAATACTATAAAAGTTGTGTTCTTCCTGTTTCATTCAGACAAAATTCTGTACTTGTACGTTTTTTGCCTCCTTGTGTACACTAGTAAAGAACCTGAACCTGAACCTCCTGTGTATTGATCTTTTTATTACAATATTTTTCATTTAACAGATTGGTCCTTTGCATACCTCAGAAGCTGTGGATCAAAGCGTAGTGGTGGTCAAAGTCTGCATGCAGGAGAAGATACCGAAATGGTTCTTCTTGTGTGAAAAGACCTCCGACTGAATTGTCGTTTAAAGAGGCTGGCCACTTTCTGATCTGTGGCTGAAGAGTGGATCTCCACTTCGAACCGTGACTGCTCAATACCGGAGGCTCAGGTAGGGAGACTTTTTGCCTTTTTTCTGTTTTAGATCAGGGACTAGGTTACAGTAAATATTGTTTTTTTTTGTCAGATTTGTCATACAGATCAGGGACAAGAAAAATTACTGTTTATTTGGTCATAGATCAGGGTAACAGAATAAGGTAGGCAGTTATTCTCGATAAACTGTGACAGAAACTGAAGTTGTGGTACTGCGTGGTAAAAGGGTTATGTAACATTTATTAACATGGGAAATCAGTGCACTAAAACTTCGTGAGACCCGCCCCTAACCGAAGACGCAAAATATATGCAACTACAACGTGCAGATAATGTTAGATATTATGCAAAATGGGTTAACAAATATGAATCTGATGGGAAATTAGACAAATCTTTGCTTGTTAAACTTCTTAAACAGCTTAAAAGTGATACAAAAGGTCAGGCAAGAAAACAACGACAATTAGGCATTCCTCAGGCACACAGGTGGATTGAGGAAGCAAACCGTAGGGAACAAAAGAGTAATAATTCAAAGGCATTGTTTTTAGACAAAGACGATAATAATATAGTAGTAGCAACGGCTCCCCCCCACTCCCTTTTTCAGGATATGAAGCGGTTGGACAAGCTGGTCCACCTCCGTGATATCCTGATGTCTCAGTGAAACCGAAATCGTTTGTTAGAGATCCCATTGAAACTAGGTCCCGAACACGTAAAACACAGGGGGACATAGAATCGTATCAAATGGAGAGAAATTTACAAGCTGAGAGTGAGGAAGAAATATGTCCACTTATAGAGGTACCAAATCCTCAGGCAGGACAGGTTGGGCAGGACCCAACCCTCTTGGTATATAGGCTGTGGACACTGGAGGATATCCAGAAGGCTACTGAGGGAATTCCCCATCCAAAAGTTAATTTTACAAAATTCCTAGAAGATTTACAAGGCATGAGGTTAAGTTACCACTTAAATGGGGAAGAAGTAGAAAAAGTAGTTAGACAAATTGTAGGTCCAGATTGGCACATGATTAGTGGCACCTGGAATCCTCGTAATGCAGAATTTAAGCCACTCTCACATAGTGACGCAGAACTTGACAATAGAGTGAAAGGCCTTACAGACCAAATCTCTGAGAAATGGAAACCTAGAGCAGACTGAACTTGTATTAATCAATGCATACAGCAAGAAAATGAAACAGTAGATGGGTACTATGCCAGATTATTAGAGTGCTTTAACAATCATAGTGGCATGACAGTTCCCAAAAATCAAACGAATGATTCCCCGTATGAACAACAATTGAAAAATGCATTTTTAAAAGGTTGCATTGCACCTATTAGTAGCTTCATTACGAAGCATATGATAGATCATCGAACAAGTAGGTTGCAAGCCTTACTTGAATATGCTAGACATGCTGAAAGACATTTTAATAGCAAAAGAAAAGAAAGCAAGTCTTCACTGCTGAAGACGGAGCTGAAGTTTATGTATTACAGTCTGGTAAAAAGGGTAAGAAAAATGCACAGGGAAATAAACAGTCTGACAAACGGTCAGAGGACTTTAAAGAAAGGAAAAAGAGAGGTGAATGCTTTAAGTGCGGGAAGAAAGGACATCTAGCTAGGGATTGCAAACAAAATAAGAAGGTAACCACAGAGGATAAGGGAGATGAGGACTGACTATATGATGGTGAAGATACACCATACGAGAGTCAGAAATCATCGGGAAAAGACAATAAAGAGAGGACAAATGTAAATGTGATAGAAGGAGTAGAGGAAGTGCAAGTAGACATGGAAGATGAAGAAAATGAGGTTTTAGATTTAGCATTATTGAGCCTAGAGCTCTACCTAGCAGACACAAAACCGGAAATTACACTTCTGGTGGAGGGGAAGGAAGTTAAATTCATGTGTGATTCAGGAGCGTCACGGACTCTGATACACCCCTCCAAGTTACCGGAACATTCAGAATCACCTGATTATATATTAGTGAAAGCTGCAAATGGACAGCTATACCGGGAACCACTTTCCCATGATATAGCAATAACTGACCCTGTTTCAGGGATGACTCAAAGGAGTAAAATTGTTGTTTCTGCAAAATGTCCAGTGAACCTATTGGGTAGGGACCTTATGCAGATATTTGGCATAGCAGTAGTTCCGACTATGCAGGGTATGGAGGCACAGCGACAAATGGATACTTTTGTGGTGCGATCGGAGGGTGAGACTTTTTACTGGTACAGCCAGGACTTAGTTACAACTGGTCCAGTGGCAGTGACCGAGGAACTGATGAACGTAGCCATCAGTAAATCCCCCTCCCTTGACACTGACAGACAGCATTTGTTGCATTGCACTCTGTATTACTGTAGCACACCAGGACCTGATAAGGAATATGAGCAAGAATTGTTCAGAAATCATGCAAACAGATTAGGGTTACATAATCTGTACTGGGATACTGAGGGAAACAGTGTTGTTAGCTGTTCATTACCTCAAGAATTAGTTGCACTATACAAATCTAATCGATTACCACATGTCAGTTTAACTAAGAACAAAAATGTAAAATGGGCAGACCTAGGAGAAAAGGTAATGAGATGGGAGAAACAAACTGATTTAGAATTATCAGAGCAGGGAATACAGAAACAAAAACTGAATTGGTTAACACAGGCACACCCAGCTGTACACTTGCAGTCTAGTGAGGACAGCTGATTAGCATTCTTATTAGAAGAAGAGGAGAAAGCCTTACGTAACATACCAAAGATTCTTTGGTCAACAGGCAAGTCAGATGTAGGACTTATTCGAACAGCAGGACCAGTTACTATTACACCAAAGTCAGCATTCAGACCACAGAAGAGACAATATCCTTTGAGAAAGGATGCAGAGATAGGAATCAAACCTATAATAGCAGCATTACTTAAAGAAGGAGTACTGGTATAATCTCCTGATTCACCATGTAATACACCCCTATTTTCTGTTAAAAAGGCAAACGGGGAATGGCGTATGGTTCAGGACTTACAGGCTGTAAATAATGCAGTAATACCTAGAGCACCTACGGTGCCGGATCCACACACTTTGTTAAATGATTTGAAACCTCATCAAAAATATTTCTCTGTGGTAGATATCAGCAATGCCTTCTTTTCATTACCTATACATCCTGATAGCTAATATTGGTTTGCATTTATATTTCAGGGGAAAAGGTATACCTATACTCGACTACCACAGGGATATTGTGAGAGTCCAACAATATTCGCACAAGAAATGGCTAGTAATTTGGCGGGATTCACCTCACCGGGGAGTAGTCAAATTCTACTTTATGTAGACGACATCTTGCTAGCAGCCCCCACCCAGCAGCAATGCAGGGAGGATACCATAGCACTGTTACAATTCTTAGTAACACAGGGACACAAAGTAAACAAAAGCAAACTACAGCTTTGGAGAAAACAAGTTAGATACCTAGGATATGTAATATCCAAAGAAGGTAGAACACTAGATGAGGATAGAAAAACAGCGATTTTGCAAGCACCCAAACCAGCGACCAAGAAGGAAATGATGTGCTTCCTGGGAACAACTAACTTCTGCTGGAGTTGGATACCAAACTATGCTTTGGAATCTGCTCCACTGACCGACCTCATATACAAAACGCTGATGGCAGCACAGGATTTATTACAATGGACACCTGAAGCAGAAATAGCTTTCTGCAGGTTGAAGAAATTGATAGCTTCTTCATTAGTCTTAGGACTACCAAACTATCATAAACGTTTCTTTCAAACTGTAGACTGTAAGCAAGGATATATGACATCAGTGTTGACACAACAACATGGGGATAAGCAATGCCCCATAGCTTACTATTCATCACAGTTAGACCCAGTGGCGCGATCCTTGCCCCACTGTGTGCAAGCAGTGGTTGCAGCTGCAATGGCAGTACAGGCTTCAGCCTCAGTGGTGTTATTCCACCCTCTCACATTGACAGTGCCTCATGCGGTTGCGATAATTTTACTGCAAGAAAAGGTAGCTTATCTTTCTCCTGTTAGACACCTTTCCTGTATGACTATACTGTTGAGCCAACCTCATATGACAATTGAACGATCTACGACATTAAATCCATCAACTTTGCTCCCAACTCCTGCGAATGGCACACCACACAGTTGCCTGCAGGAAATAGAGCAGAAAACATTACCCAGACAAGATCTCACGGATATTCCCTTGGATAAGGCCTAGGTGACATATTACGTGGATGGCTCATGCAGAAGGTGCCCTACAGGGAAAAATCTAGTGGGGTATGCAATAGTTACAGACACTGAAACCTTAGAAGCCCAATCCTTACCACATAACTTGTCTGCACAAGCAGCAGAATTGATTGCCTTAACATGAGCTTGTACCTTAGCAAAAGACAAATGTGTAAACATATATACTGACAGTCAGCAGGACAGAATTTCAAAAGGTAATGCGAGAGCTGATGCAGCTGCGAAGCAAGCAGCTTCAGACTCAGAAACTTTACTTTTAGACAAGGAATTACAACCCTCTGAAATTTTAGACCTAGAAATGCTAAAAACAATGCAGACGCTTACTACAAAAGCAGAGAAAAAAAAAATGGGAAAAACGAGGAGCAATCCTTGAAAACGGGCTGTACATCTCCAAAGAGAAAAAAACAATTTTGTCGTCTAATTTGTTTAGATATGCAGCTTTGTTGAGCCATGGGCAGTGCCATGTCTCAACAGGGGGGATGGTACAGTTAGTAAACCGAATATTCCAAACATATGGATTCACAAATTACACAAAAAAATTTTGTGCGGCATGTCATATTTGTAACAAACATCATGCACAAGGGGCATTTAAACCTAAACAAGGAAGTTTTCCTACACTGCCATATCCGTTCCATACTATTTGTATGGATTTTATAGAACTGAACAAATGCGATAACAAAAAGTACTGCCTTGTCATTGTAGATATGTTTTCTAGATGGGTGGAAGCTTTTCCGACCAAGAATCCGGATGCAACAACAGTGGCAAAAGCCCTCATAAAGGAGATTATTCCTAGATTTGGCATACCGGAAAGAATTTATAGTGACAATGGTACACATTTTGTGAATCAAACCATACAACAGTTGGGACAATTCTTTGGGATTTCCCTTAAGAAACATTGTGCTTATCACCCTCAGTCTGCAGGACTGGTGGAGAGGCACAATGGAGTCCTCAAGAACAAACTTAGAAAGTTAGTCAATGAAACCCAAAAGAACTGGGTGCTCTGTCTGCCTCTTGCACTGCTGAGTATGCGAACGGTTCCAAATGCAAAGGGTTTGACTCCTTTTAAAATGGTGTTTGGGAGGGTATATTATGTACCTCAGTGGAAAGCTCTCATGCCTGCAGACCAGGAGGCTGATAGTTCACTAGCTAGTTATATGAGGAAACTGTTAACAAATAAATCTCTTTTGCAGTTTAACTCTTTTTCAGATAAAGAACAGACCAGACCATTGGAAGCGATTCTAGCCCTGGGGTCCTGGATCTAGGTGAGGGTAACAAAGAGGAAGAATTGGGCAAGCCAGAAGTGGGAAGGACCATACCAGGTACTGCTGGCCATGCCTACTGCAGTCAAAATAGCTGAAAAGTCATCCTGGATCCATTTGACGCACTGTAAACCGGTAAAGAACTTTCAACTTGATAAAAACATTGTAACTGTTACGCAACAAGAACAAAATGGCCAAAGATAAGAATGCAGACCAACCTCAAAAATGTTGCATAATCATATTATTGAGTGTACACTTGTTGACTGTACTTTTGACAATTTTCTTTATGTTGTGGTTTTTTCATTTCTCAACCACACAAGTAAAACTGGATAAACGTGATGAGACATCCATAGACTGGCATCCAAATTTTAACACATACCTAGCAATTAAATGTGTATATGCTGAGACTATGAACATTTCAAACTGCTGGGTTTGTACAGCTATACCAACAGCATATGGAGGACTACTAATGTCCGCTGTTCCTTTAGGGATCAATGAGACTTGGGAAAATTTACTTTTTGACACAGGAACTGTGAGATCACAGGATAAAATAGCATTGTATTTACCTGTTACACAAAAAGGGATTGTGTGTTTTTTCAAGAATGATACTCTCCAGGTGGGCTGGAGTAACTGTAACATAACAATATCTTATAAATGTTATATTAAGACTAAAAGTGGGGGTAATGTTTGCAATACTAACTATAATTCATACTTGAACTCAATGAAAACAACGTTGAATGAGATACAAAGGAATCTTGATTTGATTAAACAATTGTCAATCATAGATAAGAAAATGTTTCATGCAGGGTTGGTGCGTATTAGCACTAAAGTTGAAAACTGTTATTTTTATGTGTGGGAAAAAGGCATACAAATGGCTACCTGAGAAATGGTCTGGCAGTTGTTTTTTGGGCTACCTGGTTCCGGCCATATGACACACTGCGGAATTACCTCTGTTTCCAAGAAAACCAAAGATCCAATCGCGAAACCTGTGAATCCAGTAGGGCGAGTTGAAGCAGGTTGGAAAGACCATAATTCCGTGAAGGACAAAGACAATTTGACTCAAATGGACTTGAGTGACAGTGTTATATCTTGGGCAGGTATACTTCCAGCGTATGGTGCAGTCAAATCGAATTGGGAGCTGAGAAAACTGTCGAAACTTCTCGAAGTAGTGAGTAATGCAACTTTTTCTGCTCTTGAATTAGTGACTGATGAACTGAATGCCATGAGAACTGTTGTGTTGCAAAATCGGATGGCTCTTGACTTCACCCTAGCGGAGAGAGGTGGTACATGCGCGCTTATCAAAGAAGAATGGTGTGCATATATTCCAGATAATAAGCATGAAATTAATAACCATCTGGAGGTGATTCAGCAGGTGTCGGCCATGACCAAACCAGGCACAAACCCTCTAATGGATTTTTTCCAGAATCTGTTTGGAGGGTGAGTTTCCATCCTAATGAATATTCTGATTGCCATTTGTGTGGGTTTACTCCTATTAGGAGCATGTGTTTGTTGTGGAATCCCCTGCATAAAAAGATTAATTAAAGATTTTATAGATATGTCTGTCTTCGAAACCTTGTATCAAGACATTGAACCTGAGGAATTGGTTCCAAATGAAATTCTCCTTGAAGTCTAAACTGAATGTCTCTCTTAACTGCAAATCCTAAGTGGAAGAGGTTAGGAGAAGAAATAAGACTGTGTTCACTTCTGAGAATAGAATAAAAAGTGTTAACAGGGGGAAAATGTTAGAAAAATATGTATTAATGTATATGTTTAGTGCTTATTAAGAAATAAGAAAGATATAATGCATTTTATTCTATTAATGTTATGACAAGAAAAATGAATTCATATGAAACTGCAAGAAGCTTTTGGAAACTGCAGTGTGCCTTTTTGCAAGTTGGCCTCTGACCCCAGCAGCTGCTAGCTCAGCAAGAATTAATGTTTATGCTTCTCACAAGTGATTATCTGCTTGGTCAGGAAATTAAATGTGTGAAATAATGAGAATCTTCTGCTCTTTCCTGCTTGAGCAATCAACCTTGTATATGTTGCTAGATAATGCACCGGATGCAAGGAAGAAGTGATAACATGTAACAAGAGAAATGTATTGAGAACTGTATCTACTATTATGTTCAAATTAATTTAGAACCTTGAGTGGAAACTTTTGTAAAAGGGTATTGTAACTAACCAGGTGGCTAGCAAGGCCACGTTGTTTACCAGAAAAACTTTTTAAGCAAAATGTAGTATCAGCATTTTAGATGAATAGAATATTGTAAGCTAAAGTGATATAAAACCCCTTGTGACTGACTACGTCAGCCTGGTGGGTTAATACTAGTAAGAAATACTGTAAAAGTTGTGTTCTTCCTGTTTCATTCAGACAAAATTCTGTACTTGTACGTTTTTTGCCTCCTGGTGTACACTAGTAAAGAACCTGAACCTGAACCTCCTGTGTATTGATCTATTTATTACAGTATTTTTCATTTAACAAGAGGGATGACTACAGTTCCAGGACCAGACACATTCCTGTATGGTCATTTTTTATGTATTTATTCATTTATTTGATGTCAGTCAAACTTCTGAGGCATACTATCACAGTCATTATAGTGGATATATCTGTGTCTCAACCTGGAAACATCAAAAATCTGGACAAAGGCCCATGAAAAGTAGGTACAACTGGCCAAAAATCAGGACACTGATTAATACAAAATGTCCATACATAATCATATAACCCTCCCACTCCAATAGAATTGTGCGATGCCAACATGAAGATTGAAGTCACTAAATCATAATAAATAATGGCAGACATTTGAATTTCAGACTTCATATCCCTCAGAAAATACAAAATAATGTAAAACCTTTTATTCTAGCAACTACCTGAGTTTACACGAGCAATATTTAAAATCTGTCCCTATTTTTGGCTTTGTCCAGATTTCTTGCTCTGAGAGATTGAGAGGTATGATGTGGAGGAGATATGGCATCTTCATAATAAGAAATAATAATCAAGTAGAGAGAGAAGGAATAAAAGAAAAGAAAAACTGCAATAGAGGAGATACTCCTTTGAGAAATGGACCATTGCCATTGGATACTGCTGTCAACAGGGCTCCCTGACAGTATGAAGCAAGGAAATCATACATACATGCAGCTTGAATGTGAATGCAATGAAAATGCTTTAACCACTTTGATTTTAAACAGGTTGAAATAAACATGTTTTAATGATCAGATATATGGGAACATGTAGATTTGCTGCCATTGTGTAAGGCGTAAGCAGGACTAAAAACACAGCTCCTGAGTGCTATTATTAAGAGGTATGCCACTCATCTTTTGGCTATTGAAAACAATTCTGTTGGAAAAATAAAGACCTTTATTACCTAGACTTTGCAGTAGTCAATATAATAATATTAAAATCACCTCTGCAAATGACAAAAACAGTACTGCAAATGGTTTCATACCATTTCCCATTTAGTCTCAAGTGTTGTAATGTACCACATGTTTAGCTCATTTCTCAGATTTTGTACCCACAAGTTTTGATGTAAACATGTTGTGAGGAATGGCTTCAGTGGTACAAAATAGTTTTATTCATAGAGAACATACCACTTTAACTGCATGCCCAGCATTTGCCCTGTCCAGCCCAAGGAGTATTCCCTGAGTAATTCTGAGCTGTGGGCCATCTTCCCAGTATGGCTTTTTAATTGTTGGTTTAATTTTTTATGTACTTCTTTATGAGATGTTGAAAGAATATGAATTTTTTCTGCTATAGCAACTTGAAGACAAAGTTAGTGACTAAACCTGCTGGTAAGGGACAATGCTTGAATAAGATCTAGTAGTTCTAAGTATCCTTATTACATGCCTGCTGATAAGGGACAATGCTTGAATAAGATCTAGTAGTTCTAAGTATCCTTATTACATGCCTGCTGGTAAGGGACAATGCTTGAATAAGATCTAGTAGTTCTAAGTATCCTTATTACATGCCTGCTGGTAAGGGACAATGCTTGAATAAGATCTAGTAGTTCTAAGTATCCTTATTACATGCCTGCTGGTAAGGGACAATGCTTGAATAAGATCTAGTAGTTCTAAGTATCCTTATTACATGCCTGCTGGTAAGGGACAATGCTTGAATAAGATCTAGTAGTTCTAAGTA